>NW_010226040.1:129112-129377 GCF_000690775.1 Eurypyga helias
TTAGAAACTTCCACTGATGAGAGACCTGACAACATTTGTAGGCAATCAATCCCAGCCTCTACAGCTAGAAAGGTAATTTTTTGAGCTCGTTATTCTATGCCATGCCTACACAAGACCTAGGCATAGCTTTTTCCCCTTTGCAATTACTCTTCAGATAAATAAAAACTGTCACTGTGTGTCCATTTGAGGGAAGGCATTAGACAATACCTGGTTTTACACTTTACAAATTAATTTTCCATCCCTGGTGTAATATTCATTCTCAGAC
>NW_010226040.1:129429-138411 GCF_000690775.1 Eurypyga helias
CCCTTATTAGGTACAGATAAAGATTTCTACATAGTATTTAATGGTGTGTTGCTCTTTGGGAGAGCGTGTTTTGTCTTTCTATATTATGTTGCTCTCTGGCATTGATTGGTCATACAATACTGTGCCTTGCAGTTTTCTGCTGTTGTTTATATATCCTGCATAGACCTAGTTTGTTAGAAACAGTAATGGGCTTCCAGCCCTGGTATTATTTCCGTTGTTGTTGCTTAGCCACCTAAAGTCAATTTGTCCCCCATCAAGGGAGACAAAGATTTCAACAAAACAGATTTAAAGAAAATACACAACAAGCTAGTTTCTACCCCTAAAAACATAAATTGTATTTTAGAAAACCAAATATTGAATTATAAAAAGCGATAGAAATATAAAGCAGTTAGGACAAACATAGATGCAGTGACTTTGGAAGACACCAGATTTTAAAGGACAAACTCAACATGGGAAACAGAAGCCAAATCACTGTCTCTGTTCAGACAGATTTTTCATCCGAAGTCTCCACCAAGGTGACCAATTAATGCTAATCCAGAGGGCATTTTGTGTGATCAACCATTAGCGATGCAATCAACCCATTTCATGGCCATCTACTGCTAACACATTTTGATCATTATGAAGACAGATCATCTTGAGCTGCTAGTTAAAAGTAAAAAGCTCCTTATCCCACTCCCATGATCATCTAGAAGCTCTACGATGTAATTACTGCCCAGGCGATAAGGGAGACTAAGGAGAGGGGCAGACTGAAATATGTCCCCAAGTGCCTTAACTGTTTTGGATCTTAATTCTTTAAAACCCCTTATCATTCTAAAAACATTAGCTTTGCCACCAATGGTGGGACTCATCTGGCAGAACACGGACATCTGCCCTGTAGAGGTCTCCTGAGCTGTCATCCTGGGCTCCTTCCGCAGTCGACGGAGTGCAAGTCAGTGCAGTCATCCTACCGTAGGCATCTGAATGGGCCAGAAGAGTCATGACCTGGAAGTGCTGGTATTGCTCATTGATTACCAAGGGAGCTAGGGTGACTAGATCAGAGAGAAATCTCTCAGCTTGATTAAAACGAATGCTGCCCCCTGAGTCTCCAGAGCAAATTTCACCTCGGATAAAGTCCATTCTGTTGCAACCCTTGCACAGTTTTTGCACTTAGAGAACAGGATTTGTGTGTGCATCTGAATGCACGTGTGCATGCGAGGTCAGGAGGAATGATAAACGTGCATGGGGCTGGATATAGCAGACACTGATATCCCGCAGGGAAGTGCATTTCTTGGCTCTATTTACTAGAAAACCAGAAATGCTGGCAGGCTCCTTCTGCCACTAGACAGCTTAGCAGCTGCCCAACGACCATGTGGTTGGTTAGGGCACTTACAGCACTCTTTAAATGGTTAATATTTTATTCCTCCCTTGAAGCATCTGGTGTAAGTCACTTCTGGAAACAGAACACTGGACCAGATGGAGCATTAGTCTGTGACATTCTGATCTGGTAATTCCTATGTTAATTTTTACCACAGTTTCGATGGGCAATGGCCAGGGAGTCAGTTTTATTACAGGAAAAGGACACCTTTCCCCCGTCTGCCCTTCTTACTGAGAAACGTTTGATTCTTTTAATGGAGATTTACACAGCATAGTATGTGAAGAGAAGAGAGGGACATTGTAGATTTCAGGAGTCAAGAGCTGCGCTCTTACTGCTACTTCTGACACACAAGGGAAAGGGGAACATTTTTCACAGTTGTTCTCTGCAGATTTGGCAGATATCTTTTAAACTTTTAACGTGTTGAAGTACTGCACGATATGTTACAGTAAATGCAGAGTTTAGTAGTATTAGAGTCAGCATTGTACCGATGCCTGAAGATTCCCTTAAGAACCTCAGTTGTTTTGGCTGGTACTTAGGGAGATACTGAAACAAAAGACCATATTACAACATGCAATAAGGCAATTTTAGAAATGATCAGTAATCCTGAGTCGTATTACAACATGCAATAAGGCTACTGTTTTAGAAATGATCAGTAATCCTGAGCATATCAGAGCCCAAAGGTCCAGCACAAGCAATAATAAAGGGAACTTTTCACTACATTTCTCAGTATCAGACTTCTTCCCATGTTAACAAAGAACAAAGGCATCCCAAACTATTAGGCATCACTGAAATGCCACTCTGCAATACCAGTATCTGCTCTAAAACGCAGAAACACAGTCAGAAGGTTAGGCTGTGCCCTCACTTAAGGACAGTTTGATTGATCAAGGTCAGCTATATATAATACTGGCAGTTTTATAGCCACATAATTTTCTCTAATTAAACCTCCAGCTTCTATCTAGGTGCATCTCCCTTATGTTGTTTTTGCTTATACATCCTTATGATACCAAGCTGTGAAAAATTATATGGGTCATAAAATCTTGTCATTGTTCTGTTCTTACATTAACATATTAATTCCAAACAGCATAGAGCAAAAATATGAAGGAAAGAATGTCATGACTGAAGTACTGTAGTTAGGCTGAGTCCTTGCAGGCATTTTAAAGATTAGCAGCATAACAAATTATTTGTTCCTCTAAATATCTGGATCTGGCTAAAGAAACTAATGATATAAAACTGAATCATTAGCCTTTGGCAAACTGCCTCAGTTTCTGTTAGAACAGGCTGGTACAATATGAGAAATTGAATGATTTTTTTTTTTTTAAATAACACAGGAAAGTAGCTAATTTTCCCCTGTTAATTGTTATAAACTGAATAAGGCCTGAAAACAACCAGTAGAAATAGATTGGTTGTTTCCTTGTTGAGCTCATGAAGGATTCCTTGTTGCTGTATGGCCTTTTAAAATACATACTATGATTGCACTCAGAGGTTGATAGGGAAATCCGTATCTCATTTTTTGGCTGCTTTTTGTTCCCTTAAGTTACAGTGATGAAATGTCAAAGTGGTGACTTTGCCAACGAGTTTCACAGGGCTGCACCAGCCATGACATTCTTCACTCATTAAATGGAGTTTGCTGCATGAACTTACTCTCGAGTGGGTTTGTACCAACAAGGCATCGCGTTGAGTACAAAGGAGACAAAGCTGCATTGCTGTTGGTGACATCAGACATGCAGCTATCCTTCCCCTTTGATGCTGTAGAGGTAGAGTAGAGCACTCTGGAGCAAGGAGAGGCAAATGCCACCCTCATACCTGATACCTGGAGCTCAGAAAAGCCAAGATTCAGGGTTAAGAGCATCCTGCCATTTCTGTGCACCTTACAAAAGAGGGAGTCAGTGCTCAGACAGAGCATATTAGCTTGCTGGTATGTCTCTTTTTCAGCTCATCCCTCACATCTGTACGGCCTCTCTTCCAGAACAGGCATTTGCCAGAATTGTTTTTCTGCTTCACAATAGAAACCAGTTGGCCTAAACCCAGTCTTGTGACAGTGCATCTGCATGGGCAGTCCTGAGCAGGTGAATGGCATCCAAGAGACTGTTTGTCTCAGAAATGTCACTTGGAGAATTTTTTTGTGTTACCTGAATAGCCAAGTGTCTGATTTGCACTTAATTGAATATTTTGACTGCATTTTTTCACATAAAGAATTAAAGTAGCTTGAGATAAAGGCCTGAAGGAATACACTCTCATACAGCAGGTTCACAGACTCCACAGCAGGCCCTCAGATCAGCTGTTCCAGCAATGGAAGTGCCTGGGTATGGGGAAGGGGCAGAGGATACACACACATACACAGAGCCTGCATTTGGCAGTGCAGGATGCTGTGCCCGAGGGCAGGAGGTAATCTGCTGGGAGTGCTGCTCCTGGAACCACAAATGCCCAGGGTGGGATGTGCCAGGTACCCTCTGCAGATGCAGGACTGTAGACTGTATGGCTGCCCCTACCTGAGCCTTCCCACAGAGCAGGGGTGGAGAGGAGGCTGTGAGAGAAGGAATTTATGAGAAGGGATAGGAAGGCAAGCCTGGAGCTGAAAGATACGGGATAAGAAAGATCCGCTTAGAGCACATCTGAGGAGATTGAAGGCCAGGGAAGAAAGAAACAGAGAATCTCAAGGAAACAGTGATAAAGCAGCCTGGTGAGAAGGATATGAATAAGCAAAGGTTACAGAAGGGGGAGGTGCTGAAAGGCGAAAAGAGGTGCCAAGAGGAAAGATACCCAGTCCTGACAAAGTGAGGACAGACAGAAGAAATGTTGTTATCTGGGACAGAGTAGCTCCCAAAATAGAACATAATCTTCTCCCCTATTTAGAGTAGGAAATGGCAATTCCTATCTATAGGCATGTTTTAACAACTTCCACAGTTTTTCCTTTTTTTCCCCCTGCTGCCTCTATCAAATCCTTCAACTGTTTGAAGTCACACGAAGCAAGTTTAAGACTATGCTTATGTTCACATGGAAAAATTCATCATTTGAGGGTGGGGGTGGCGGTGATGTAATGCACATTTGTAATATTGTCTTCACCTGCACACTGGGACTTACATTTCTGTGGGATGAGAGCTATCTCCTCTGAGCTGAAGTGCTTATGAAGGTCATTGAAGTTGAAGGAGCCATCCATTAGTTAGAAAGGCCTGTTTTAAAAGACTTCTAGCTGTTTTGCCAAGATGATTTTTCTGAACTGATTTCTGAAAGGAATAAGCTTTTGAGAAAATCATTAATTCCATCCTGAATACAATGAACAATAAGGGGAACAAAGAAAAGGCAATGTCCTACTGGGTTCTCTGAAAGGGCACAGATTTCATTTTTCTTAGAAGGTAATATCAGAAGTATTACTTGGCAATTTTTACAAGTATCAAAAGATGGATGCAATCTATTCATCCACTAAGTGGGATGAATAAAAAAAGCTTCCTTGTTGCATCTCTTGGCCAGCTTGTTTCTTTCAAACTGCCATTCTTCTGTTACCACTGGAATTTAGTGTGCTAGTAAAGGATTTTGGGAGCCTCTTGTGTGTCTATCAGAGATAGGACTGAGGTGATATCACCATCCAGACAACTTTCAGTTTGAATCAGTATCCTCAGAGTTTTGTCAGTTTTGTCATTGGAAACGCTGCCCACGCTGCTCTCCCCCATAAGTGATGAGTTTGGGAATGGCTCATGAGTTTGGGAATGGCTCAAAAGACCATGCAGCATTTAAACTCCAAATTTATTATGCATACAAATCATTGGACAAGCAAATATGTGCTCAGCTTGGATTCAGTTAGGTAAGTTCTAGGGCTGAGAAGGAGAAAGTGGACATGTGCTTCTCCAAAGAGCTTTCTTACCTGCAGAAAGTTTGGCTCACATGGCCCATGATACCTGGAGGTAACATCAGATAACAATGTTAGCTAAGAAAGTTGAGTCACTCCCCACCTAGAAGGGCTCAACACCAGGGATTTGAAGACAGCTGAGATATAGCCATTTGCATCACAGCAAAGTGGCTTTATAAATCCTGCAGATGGGGTGTTGCGATCTCCAAGCTCAGCCCAGTGCAGTGCCAGGAGACAATGCAAGATCTACATTTAGAAAATGGGGAGTCAGAAGAATTTCTATGTCTGGCTGCATCCATCAGACCCCAATGAGGACTCCCTTGACAGCCATCACAGCTGAAGTGTGTTTTCCATCCACTGAGAAGCAAATAAAAGGCTTGTCACTACAACAGGCTGACAAACAAAAGAACATGCCCTGAAAATATGGGCAGTCAGGAGCAAAGTCAGGCCAAAAAAATCGTATTTCTTCAGAAGCACTGTGCTAATATAAGACTTTCACTAAAATTAAAAGAAGGGAAAGTATGACAGGCCAGCAAAGCTTGATAATCTGATATTAATGGCCCTGTCTCTTGTAATGATCAGAGAGGGAACTATCTAGACCAGGAGACTTATTAAGTCTTTGAGTATAAGCATTATCTCCTTGCAAGAGCGAGAGGTTCAATTAAATAATCTGAAAGAGTTTTTGAAAGTTTGGCCAAGGTACCTTATCTAAGCAAGACTGCCTCTGAAATGAGCCTCTGGGCCCCAGTGGAATGGGCTTGGCTAAAAGGTAGCAAATTCCACCAAAGTCATAGTGTTATCATTAATGATGTTACTTTCTGAATCCTGGTGGATGGGGGATACCTCTTGGCTCAGGAGGACCAGTGGTAATATTAGCTAAAAAATTACTGGCTCTGCCAGAACAGTCAAGCTTCTAAAAATAGTGTTCTGTGTTTTATTCATATGGGTAAATTACTTAATTTCAAGCCTCTTCATGGTGTTCAGCTTCCAGCAAGGCTGGGATTTGCCTTCCGCCGCACAAATGGCCCTTGTCTTCACTCATTCACATATGCCTCAGTAGGAAACCAGTGAGAAGGCAGGGTTGATGGGAAACTGAGGCACAGGCCTGACAGGAGAAGGTGTAGAATAACCCTTCAGTGTCCTTTCAATGCTGATGCTTTGAACGTACCTATTTATTCATAGAATCATAGAATGGTCAGGGTTGGAAGGGACCTTAAAGATCATCTAGTTCCAACCCCCCTGCCATGGGCAGGAACACCTTGCCCATTCTAAAAACAGGTCATTGTTTCAAAGTTTGTTGAATTATTATTTCTCTTTTTTTTTTTTTTTTTTTCCCTGAGGTTCAGATAAATTTCCTGTGTATAACTGATGCATGAGAGAGATATTTTTACTAAGTGTTTTTTTTTAAACAACTTTTGGGAAGTATATTCATGCATCACATGTCAACCTCTGTACATAAACCCAGGAGTCCCATATCATCTGTTATACATTTCACCTGACCACTCAATAAAGCCAAATGCTATAAATTTGTTGGCATAACAGATCTTTACAGATTTCTGACAATTCTTTAAATTTTGATCAGAGGGAAGAGTGTGAGATCTCATTACACATGCCAGACTATCATCTACTGGCTATACATCTTATATATTAGCTATAGTTCCCTGTGTTTTCCTCTGTTGTAGTGCAGTTTTTATAAAGTCTTTGCAATATTATTCACTAGGTCTGGACAGGCAAAAGACACTAGAGGTTTGATTTTATTTTGTTTGATTTTTTGCTTTTAAACTACCACCTCTTGCCCTAGGAATTCCTTCCAGTGCCATTAGGATGCTATGAAATCAGGGGCAGCAGGGAATCTCTTTGAGTTTGCAGTTTCAAAGAATACCAGCTCTACTGTGCTCATTATTTGCCTTTCTTGCATTAATAATTGCAAAAATGTTGTACGGATTTGATGAAAAAGTGAATATCCTCACGTTTTCTTCAGTATCAGAGAAGCAGTCATACGGACAGATAAAAACTATTCCTTTTCGAGATGGGTTTAACTGTTGGAAAAGAGTGAAAGCAGTAAGGAAGAATGGGTTAATAAAACCATTTTAAATGAAAAGAAGACCAAAAAAAAACAATCTGCAGAAATGTGATGGAAGTAACACTGGCTCTCCACTCATCAGAGGTAAAAATGCTTCAATGCTAATAACCAGTATTTCAGGCTGTAGAGTAACTTTCCAGCGTGTTACACAAAACACTTGAAGATATTTACAGCAGAACCGGACAAGACATTGTGCAGCAGGGGATACACAAACCAGATAACCTAATAGATATTTTCCAATTCCAATGCTTGATGGTTTTGGCAGAGGAAAAAACCAATTGTTTCAGTAAATACAATAAATCTCTTACAATATAAAGCAATAATGCAGCAATTACTAAAGGTCATGACTGTAATTAAACAGCATTATTTATTTTATTGCCAGTGTCTCATTTTCTATTAAATTAGGTGATAACCAAGCTGAGCTAACAGCCACCCTTACCTCCACATTTATTTTCAAAAAATCCTTCAGGAACCTTATTGCTTGAAATCTTAGAATCTTTTGCTAATGCAATGCTTAGAATCTGCACCCTTTTACACAAATATAACAATATATAATACATAACATTTTCTGCTATCTCAAGGTTAAAATTAATTTTCAATGCTTGCCTTGTATTTCTATATGTATTCATTCATTTTTTTTCAGCGTAGGCATACTTGTCTGATTCCTACTTGCTTGTCAAAGTCCTCTAAGTCACACTTTTTAATGAATCCCATCTACTACTGCAAGTACAGAACAAAATTATAATGCTAATTTTTTACTCCTAAATTCCTCTTTTTCAGTGCTGGGATATGGACTGTTTTCTGTTTGAGGAGGTGTGAATACTCATTAGTAGACTTTATTGTATTATTTCGTCAGTTGCTACTTCTGACAATCACATTTGTGCTACTATTGTTTGGGGTCTTGACTTCCAATGCTATACATTTTCTTCTCTCTGTTTCCCTAAGATTTACTTGCAGCCGTACATGGAGTTTTGCCCTAGTGCTTCAAAGGTAATTTCTGGATATGGAATTCACATCCCCACCTTTCCACTAAAGGATGAAATGTCATTAAAAATTGCCTGTACAGAAGAGCCTCGGCTGCTATGGAAAATACCAAGAAAAGAAGCGGAATGCACGGAGCCCATGAGTATTACAACGTGAGACACATAAATCACGTTGCCCCACAGTGCCAAGGCCCTTGTCACTCTACTCAAGCCCAGCAGCAGCGCTTCCATAGAGGATGTCAGAGGGCTGTTCCTGCTCCACATTTTAGACTTTGGAGCTTATCTCAGTCTTCCTTGTGAATTTAGCCTGGAGCTAATTACAAGTGGAACTGATCCAAAGTGAGTATCAAATACCTGCTCTGAAAGAGCAGTTTCTTGCTCAGTTTAGCAGCCAGTAGTTTGGGTGCTGAGCCAGCAGAGATTTCCTACAAACATTATGGATCAAACCTTTTCCAGAATCACAGTCCTGAGCCAACTGGTTACTCACAGTATGGACCCAAAATATATCTTTTAACTCTCCTTGCAATCATACTGTTCAAAATGTTTTCTAAGTGGTCTCCAGCCACAGTGTATTTAGGTTTATAATCTCCATGCGTTAAAAAACATGATTCAGCATGGCCAGAGATGCCAAAACCCTGAATTCTCAGGAACCTGGCTGCAGGGACAGAAAGTCAGCAGAGATCATAGAGGAATAAGTTCATGGAGTTCAACAAGGCCA
>NW_010226041.1:0-262 GCF_000690775.1 Eurypyga helias
AAGCCACTTTCCATCATTTACCAGTAGTCCTGGCTTACTGGTGAGGTCCCAGTTGACTGGGGGTTAGCAAATGTTGCACCCATGTACAAGAAGGGCTGGAAGGAGGATCCAGGGAACTACAGGCCTGTCAGTCTGACGGCAGAGACAGCAAAGGTTATGGAGCAGATCATTCTGAGTGCTATCACATGCCATGTACCCCCGTACAGGTGGGTGACTGGGCCAGGTGACTGGGCCCAGTCAGCATGGGTTTCTGAAATGCAGG
>NW_010226041.1:641-1024 GCF_000690775.1 Eurypyga helias
CACCCCATGTCCCATAGCATTCCTCTGGAGAAACTGGCTGCTCGTGGCTTGGGCAGGGGCGCTTTCACTGGCTAAAAAACTGGCAGGATGTCTGGACTCAGAGTGGTGACAAATGGTGTTAAATCCAGTTGGTGGCCAGTCACAAGTGGTGTTTGTTCCCCAGGGGTCAGTACTGGGGCCAGTTCTCATTAACATCTTTATCAATGACTTGGACAAGGGGATCGAGTGCACCCTCAGTACATTTGCAGATA
This sequence comes from Eurypyga helias, assembly GCF_000690775.1. Classification (NCBI taxonomy): domain Eukaryota; kingdom Metazoa; phylum Chordata; class Aves; order Eurypygiformes; family Eurypygidae; genus Eurypyga; species Eurypyga helias. Next base: position 893 of record NW_010226041.1, read on the forward strand.
ACACCAAGTTAGGTGGGAGTGTTGATCTGCCTGAGGGTAGGAAGGCTCTATGGAGGGATCTGAACAGGTTGGATAGATGGAACAGGGCCAAGTGTATGAGGTTCCAAGGTCAAGTTCCAGGTCCTGCACTTG
>NW_010226042.1:0-1591 GCF_000690775.1 Eurypyga helias
ATTCTATGATTCTATGATAAGTTGCCTAAGATCTTACTTAGGTTGTAGCTTTGAACAGAATGCACATTGAAATATTTTCAGTCTTTCATGGTGTAGTTATTCCTTTATCAAACCCACTTACAGTGTTCCTGCTACAAAGGAAGCATTTCAGTCATTACATTTCTGGTTTGAACCTCGAAAAACTTTGTTCTGTGGGTTTATTTTCCCCCTAGTCTCAGTGGAGGACTAAGGCATTTCTGCCTAGCTCTGCTGTCGAAAACTCTTACCTGCTTTAGTTTTCAGCTTTTCAAACTCCTAAGCAAACGGCAGAAGTCTTCCTTGCTTTCCACAAACACGGAGTGCAGTAACATGCTTAGTGCATCGCAACGCAGTATTTCGCAGCTGCGAGTTCACAACCGAATTACAAATTATTAAATTCGTATCTTAAAACGTGCGAAGGTGCAAAGTTTTATCGCCTGCGCGCACCATTTTCACGGAATTACCACCTGCTGCTTCTCTCACAGCCGCGCCGTCAGAGTGGGCGCGCAGCCATTGTCGGCCGGCGCAGCTGGGTGCCAGGGAGGGCAGGAACGAGGAAGTGACTAAAGGAAATGAATAGCCAGTATTTGTGCAAAACACACCGAAGGAGTTTCCGGCACCCCTCGTTTCCCAAGATAACAACGGAAGGCAAGGCTACTTTCTACTACAGTATGCCTGAAAAAGGTCTGCTACAGTTCAGTTTTGTCTCCCCAGGCGTGGTCTATTCTCACTTAAGAGAAACAGAGTGCAATTTCCTACTTCTGAGTACCCCCAAATACAGAGACTGTGTCCACATTCTGATGGGGGCTGGAGGGCTGCCAGGTCTCCACATCCTGGAAACTGAATTACTTTATAATTTCAAATCTGCTAGTCTGTTTCTTTAAAGAACTTGTTCATCTCAGGCTGAAGACAGGAGTCAGATGGGCTCCCTGCTGTCTGGTGGAGCCACCGCTTGCAGGTGGTCAGGACCCAGTTGGCCCAAAGCATCTGTCCAAAAAAGAAAGGCTTGAAATGCGGAGCCCATCACCTTTAGAATCACAGAATGGTTTGGGTTGGAAGGGACCTTAAAGATCATCTAGTTCCACCCCCCCTGCCATGGGCAGGGACACCTTCCACTAGACCAGGTTGCTCAAAGCCTCATCCAGCCTGGCCTTGGACACTTCCAGGGATGGGGCATGCACAGCTTCTCTGGGCAACCTGTTCCAGGGCCTCACCACCCTCTCCATGAAGAACTTCTTCCTGATATCTAATCTAAATCTCTCCGCTTTCAGTTTAACCCCGTTACCCCTTGTCCTGTCACTACAGGCCCTTGTAAAAAGTCCCCCCCCAGCTTCCTTGTAGCCCCTTCTGGTACTGGAAGGTGCTATAAGGTCTCCCCGGAGCCTTCTCTTCTCCAGGCTGAACAAGCCCAACTCTCTCAGCCTGTCCCCACAGCAGAGGGGCTCCAGCCCTCTGAGCATCTCCGTGGCCTCCTACGGATTCGCTCCAACAGGTCCATGCCCTTCTGATGTTGAAACTGGATGCAGTACTCCAGGTGGTGTCTGTGAAAGCAGAGTATAGGGGGAGAATCATC
>NW_010226043.1:0-40138 GCF_000690775.1 Eurypyga helias
GATTCTATGATTCTATGATCTGTCCCTCAGGCTTTTCATATTTTCTGTCCCTTGTCCAGCTGAGGAGGGGAGTGATAGAAGAGCTTGGTAGGCACCTCGCTTCCAGCCATAGTTCATCCACCAAAATAAAAGCCAAAAAGAAATATGGGCACCCACCTGCTAACATACCATGCTTGAGTTTGAGTAAGAAAATATGCAGTTGAATCTCATTAGAATCAGGGAGTTGCATGGCCACAAAATGTATGCAGTTATTTGGCAATTCATTAGCACAGCCTAATGCAGATGTAATTAATTCAACAAACATAATCATTTTGTACAGGTGCAGGCTTTGAAAATTTGACCTGCAGTCAGTGACACATCAGACTGATGAGTTGTATGTCTAGGGGAAAGGAAACCACTCTTCCAAATAGCCCAAGAGCATATGCCACAACATGAGGTTAAAAACCTTGCCACAAAATAAAATTAATAAGCAAAGTCTCTTAAATTTCTGTGATGGAAACAGCCATTGATGGAATATTCCTGATTTTGTTTTTAAGTAAATGGCAAATGAAAATACAATTGTATATTAGCTAGATTTAGAGGACAATGAAAAGAAAAGGCAAGGCAAGGCAAACATTTGACCATTTTATCCAAAACGTGTTCCTTAGTGTCACTCATAAATCTGAGCTCTGTGTCCGGATCAGTTTACCTACAGGGTGAATTCAATAATAGTTAACGTGATGTCTTAACAAATTGTGTATCTGTAAAGAATTGTGACAGAAATGGTGGTGAGGCACTGGCACAGGTTGCCCAGAGAAGCTGTGGATGCCCCATCCCTGGAAGTGTTCAAGGCCAGGCTGGACGAGGCTTTGAGCAACCTGGTCTAGTGGAAGGTGTCCCTGCCCATGGCAGGGGGGTTGGAACTAGATGATCTTTAAGGTCCCTTCCAAACAAAATCATTTTATGATTCTGTGATACTATGAAATGCCAAAAAAAGTGAAGAAATAGGTTGGAATAACAGTTAACAATCAGAGAAAATATTGGGAATCTGTTCTGAAAAGAAGCCAGGAAAGAATAAGCAAACCTTTCGGGTATGAAACACTGAGTGAGAAAGGACCAAAACAAAACAAAACAAACAAACAAATAAAATTGAAAAGCCTTGTGCTATTTGATTTCTTTTGCACTGAAATTTGAACCATTGTCCTGAAATATCTCCTAATGTGAGCTGCTTCATAAATCTGAGCTGTGTGTCCAAGTAGGCTAACCTCAATTATGAACACAATTGTATCTGTAGTACATGACAGGTAATGAGTCATTTTCTGTTCTATGCAAAGGAGACTACTTTGTGGTTTCTCATCAGCCTCAGAATAGGAAAGAACAAAACCAATCCAAATCTAAAATTTAGACAATTTGGATTGTAAAGAACTATTAACAATTTCTAATAGAAAATACAAAATACACTCCTTCTTTATGCCCCAGCAAAAGTTTTTAAAAGACTTACTAAAAACTGGGGAGGAAGTTATTTGTAGATACAAATGTCTATTTGCAAAATGAGTTGAAAACTAAAGAATCAATCATGCTCTTAAAGTTCAATAATAAGGTACTATTTTTTTTCTTTCTTTAAATGGTTTTATTACATGGAAGATTTAATTCAGCAAGTTTCATTGCATAAAAGACCAGAAAGAAATTCTGAAAGCAAATATACAGCTTTCTAAATGACGGTTTGGCTAATTTGTATCTGGGGATAGTAATTTAAAAAAAAAAAAAAAAACTTGAAAAGATATTTTTGTCTCGTTCCTGTCACTCTTTGAAGCATTTTGTAATCTGAGTGGTTATTAATGTCTGTCGTTAATCTTGGATGAATTAGGGAGCCAGGATCTTTGAGGCTGAAGTCAATTATGTATAAAGAGAGTCCATTATTTACAGCACCATTATGTCCCCCATTCATCTATCACACAAGTCTATTCCTATCATCTAGAAATTACTCAACCTTATTAACTAACATTTCTGAGTAAATTAAAAAACTGTGACTGAGGTAAATCACAACCCACTCAGCAGAACTAGATGGGAGTCCAACTACTTTCATTTCTGATGTTTTGATTCTCTTAGAGAGGACATGATTTTCAGTAGTAGTATAGGGAAAATTTCTACATGTGCATGGCAAAAGTAGGTTCAAACATTTACTTTCTTCTTGTAAAAGAAGAGGGTTTGTCCTGGAGAGCCTTATGAGGCTATTCTGTGATGTTATTATGACTCTTAATAGCAAAATTTTAAAGCAGAAGAACCAGTCTAAAATTATTTTATATAGTTTGGATAGTTATTATGTTTATTTTTTTGCCCCTGTTCGAGCTGTAAAATAATAGGACATTGATTAAAACAGCGTAATGAAAGTCAAAAAAGCTGCTTGGAAAATTGCCTTTATTTTAATTACTCATCATAACACAGGCAGGAGTACCAAGCATTATCTTGTCCAATCTTTTAGCCGCATTTGATTTTCTCTTCTACTGGAATTTTATGTTACAATTTCATAAATTTTAATTTTATCTGCTAGCACTTTCAACTACAATTATTTGATCTTATAATTGTATGAAGTTAGGGTATGGAAATATGGAAAAAAGTGGGAAGTAGAGATGTGTATGTTTTTAGACAGTGATAATCTTGCGGTTGGGGGTGGAGAGCAACAAATTAGAAAATTCTTTCCTTTGGTAATTCTTAACCTTAAAATGGGTTTATGTAGCATCAGAAAAACTTTTATCAGGTCAAACGAAGAATTTGTTCTGCATAAAAGATGATCATGCCCCTTAAAAGACTGCACAAATTTCATATATAATTTAACATAGAGTATTCACCGAAAATAAAATATCATGGCGGGATAAAATACTATCACTTATCTTTACATTGTGTCTACTCTTTGCTTTCCATCTCAATTTTTTTCCTCTTTTTAATTCACTGTTCAGCCTTTTTTGTATCCATTGCCAGAGCCAGAGATTTCCCTAGCCTAATATTCTTTGCCATAAGTAATTAGTTGAAGTTACATTGCCTCCTCTGCTATCCCAGAAGGCCAACTGTATCCTGAGCTGTATCCGGAGAGGTGTGGCCAGCAGGTCAAGGGAGGGGATTCTGCCCCTCTACTCTGCTCTGGTGAGACCCCACCTGGAGTACTGCGTCCAGCTGTGGCGCCCTCAATATCAGAAGGATATTGACCACTTGGAGCGAGTCCAGAGGAGGCCACGAAGATGATCAGAGGGCTGGAGCACCTCTCCTATGACGAAAGGCTGCGAGAATTGGGCTTGTTCAGCCTGGAGAAGAGGAGGCTCCGAGGAGACCTCATTGCAGCTTTCCAGTATCTGAAGGGGGCCTACAAGGGTACTGGGAGAGGACTTGTTACAAGGGCCTGTAGTGATAGGACAAGGGGTAATGGGTATAAATTGAAATCAGGGAGGTTTAGATTAGATGTCAGGAAGAAATTCTTCACAGAGAGGGTGGTGAGGCACTGGAACAGGTTGCCCAGAGATGTTGTGGATGCCCCATCCCTGGATGTCTTCAAGGCCAGGCTGGATGTGGCTTTGAGCAACCTGGTCTAGTGCAAGGTGTCCCTGCCCATGGCAGGGGGGTTGGAACTAGATGATCTTTAAGGCCCCTTCCAACCCTAACCACTCTATGATTCTATGATTCTATGATCTTCAGTTCAGTCACAGACTGCAAATCAAAATCCAGAGAAAAGAAGGTCTGCATAGGTCTGGTTGCAAGCAGAGCCTGAGATGATAGGCAATCAGTCAACAATAATTACAAATACAGACACTTATCTCCTGGTGTCAGATCATTTCTGCATTTCAAAACTCTTCCCCAGTTCTTGATGTAACATTAAACATTTATGAAATGTGTTTTGTCTTAAGAATTTAATCTAGATTCTTCTGAAAGGTTCATGATCTTTGTAAATACTGTATATTTATGATTTATAGTGGTACAGTGCCAGCATTATCTATTATTTATGACACACACACACACACACACACACACACATCCATTCATTGCCATTTTTGATGGGTGGGTCCTTATGTGTAATGCCAGTCTTTTTAAATAGAAAGAGTTAATTTGAGGGAATAAAAGGAATTATATTACAGGGCCTGAAGCCTGTATTTAATTTATGGTGACTTGTTCATGCAGAGAAATGGATTTTACAATGAAATGAGAGATTCCAGACCTTTCAGCTGTTTAATAAGCCATATAAATAGAAGAGATGGGTTGGAATTGAACTTCTCAGCCCACCTGCCTACTTACACATATGGCAGAAATACTCTTGGGTAATGGAGAATAAAATAACCTCTTTCCTATTCCTATAATCTGGGACACTCATGAACAGGAATGGTAGGCAGGCCAATCAACCATGCAAATGGACACTAGTGATGGTGGGATATTCAGGAGACATGTCTAGTGCAAATTTCAGTTCAAATAAAAAATTTTCTGAGACAGAACATATGACCTATGATTTCATATGTATGGATTTCTATTTCTGATTCTGAACATAATCTGGTATGGTCCCGGTCCAGTATTTGTTGGTCTTCCACTAATGAAAGAAAGATCCACACTAACAAGTTTAGGAATGAAATTTGCAACAACAATTACATCTAATATTCCCGCCATGTCAGTGTGCTTCTCCTTGCCTCAACCCTCAAAAGAATGGTTTACAAGATAACAAAGCAGATTTTTACTTTAGCCATTTTGGTTTTCAGCCTTTCTACTGTGGAGGTGACTGCAACAGTGTCAACCATCAGCTGCTTATAATAAATCTTGTCCATTAGTAAACAGTCTTATAAAACCATATGCTCCTGAAGATGAAAGTGTAAACTTAGGAGCCAAAACAGTCATTTGAAAGAATTCATTAATTTACTTTCATCCTTTCCTGGGCTGTTGTATTCTCTCCACAACCATTTCCACTTTTAATTTTACAGTATTGAGCTTACAAAATCAGACTCATTGGAGAGCAGTTTTCCAGTGTAACAGGGTTTTTCTTTTGTTTCCCAACATTTTTTCCTCTTCTCCATGATTATTTACTGTAAACCTTTTCAAGGTATCTGGGATTTTCAGCAATCTTGCACTACTCTGTGCTAGATACTCTAAATAGCAAAACTGTATCAGCCAGCATTCACATCAGTTCTTCATTAGCAGGATACTTGATGTTTCTATATTCCTTCCACTCTCACATTAGGAATTTGATATTGAGCAGAAACTTGAAAACGGAATTACTGAAATTGTGGAAACTCCTGATATGGTAGTCACGGGTCTGTGTTTTTTTTCTACAGTCTTATTACAACAAAGGAGAAAATATCCAGTTTCCAACAAGCAAAATGTACTTACGTTTATACATTCAGAATGTGCTTGTTTTTGTAAAGAACAGCAAATTTTCAAGGAAAACAGTTTAAGTACATATGAACTTGAAAGCCCTTGGACTCTTCACTTTGACTCTTGCTAAACCACTGGCTGATCTGAAGATCACCAACTAATTTTTCAGGTGAAACAAAACTACTCCTCATAATTTTTCATTATTAAAAAGAACTTTGTAAATATAAGATGAATTTAAATTACCTTACATTTGTTTCTCTAATTTCTAATTAACAAAATCTGCAATGTTAATTGAAGCTATGTTATAAACAGCAGAGTAAATGCAGTGATAGTTGAATGTCAGTAATAATCAATTCTAATTGTATATATTCAAAAAGTGTGATGAAATTTCAGAGATGTGGTTTGTTAGGGATTTTATCTGGTTTGTATATATTTTCTAATCTTCCTCTACAGAGCCATAATTTTACTTTTTGATACATGACATTTTAAAAGAGGTAGATCTTAAAAAATATAGATATTCTTTTTGTTGAAGTCTCTCAAAGATATAGCGCAGCAAGATTCACGTATTCTGAACAGAAAAAAGTAACAAAAGCACAGATTTTTTATTTATAAGGTGGAAAAACCCCATATTGGAAACTACTTAGTTTTTGGCTAGGAAACAGTGTAGGAAGTGCTTATGTTGGCTAGCTGTACGACTTTCCTGTTCTGTCCACAGGAACAGTGAGAGTGGAAACAAACATGTCAGAATAAGAAAAGAAAATTAAAAAAACCTGAAAGTGATGACTTTCCAAATTGCCACTAAAAATTAAGTGAGTAACGTTCATGAGGTACTGAAGGTACTTTAAAGAAGGAGAAAGTTAAAAATGGAGTCTACTTAATAACACAGTAGTAATTTCCTTTGGCTTCTTTCCGAGGCAGGAATATGAAATATGATTATGTCATAGAAGTAGTATATGTTACCTGAACTGTGTTTCCTCAGGGATGTAGAGTAATTAAAAGTTGATGTTGCATAAATTGAGGGTTTGATGATCTTTATTTTGGATATATGTACTTTTACCAAATTGTAACTACTCAGGTAAAGTATCTACCTAAGCCACTGACTTGGTGGAAGTATTTTAATATAAACCAAGTTTTAAAAAGTATTTGAGTATTTCCTTTCCTTTCTGTTCCATTCCATTCTTTCTTTTCACAGTTATCCAAATAAGAATAAGTGGTAATCTTTGAATTACTGAAATATAATTTAGGTATGATTTTGTTCTGCTTCATCATACCATATTAGATTTGATATTATTTTTTAGGGGGAGAAGAACCACAGGTACCTCCTTTTCTCTGCATGTTATTCTAGTCTTGGGTTACTTTCCAGTAACATTTAATTCTATTCTGGGGTTTGGCACAGCAACAGTTAATATAATTACACTTTGAAGAATGCTAATTCTAAGGAATAGGTACTTTGGCACGTATTGGCACTGCCCTGAGTGGGAGGAGAAGTCCAGTTCAGGCAGGGATGGCACAGAATTAATTTAACCTTTGTTTTCAAAACCTCATCTGGTATTTTTGTACTGTGATATTTAAATATACCGTCTGGTTCACAGAAAACTCCCAGCAGAAACAACATAGTTCAATGAAGAAGCAACCTTCAGGTTACCAAGAATCAATCAAAACTTTATTTTCACCATACAGTGAAGATGTGTACAGGGTAGCTAAAGAAAAGATATCTATGTCCAGCATCTCACAGACAGAAAGGAGGCAAAGTGTTAAAAAAAATTGCTTAGCATGAAATGAATGTAATGTTTTATATAATTCTGATCCCTTAAAACAGTTCTTCATTCCTCAGCACTACATATGTAGGTTTTTAGCCATTCATAATCAGCTGAATGAAAACTGTTCCTCTCATCAGGCTCCAGCCTTCCAAGACTAAAGATGTTTTTAAAGAGCTTCCAAATTTATTTGATAAGAACTTCCACTACATAGTGAAAGAACATCCTTTCTATTCAAAGCTTTGATAACATACAAAACTAAGCATCATATGAGAGATACCGAGCACCTCCATCTCCTATTAACTTCAACCAGAAAGGAGGGCACTCATCAACTCAGTAGACCTAAGAAAGTGTTCCTGCATAAAAGAAAAATGAATTTTCCAGCACATTTAGTTCCAGGGGTATCACAATAGCTTTTCCTCCCATGGCATGATTCCTAGTCAAATTATGCAGTGATTATTCTATTTCGGTTTCTGCACTGAATATGCAGTTTAATTGCTCAAAGAGAAACACTTTGTGATTGAATGTAGAAAAAAGAAAGAAAAGAGAATAATTTTTGGCTGAGTCTATCTTGCTGCTGTGAAGCTGTAGGCTATCTTATTTGATGTCCAGCTTGGAGAAAAAATATCTGGTTCCTGCCTTGGTTCCAACCAGGAGAGATTAAATGCCTTTAAGAAATGAAACTTTCCCCCCTGCTCTTCGAGGAAATACGTTCTGTCCATAACATGTTAACTCTAGTAGTGATATGTAACTGGAATGACACTTGTAGCCAGGGTGACCCATCTGTTTAGTATACCCTCCATCCTTTAAATGAAAGGTTGGCAGTGCCTTGTGACTAAAAGGCCATCCATCATTCCTGGCCAGTGAATAGAAAAAAAATTATTCATATGTGTCTAAAAGAATAAAACACAAGCAAAATCTTAAATCAAGAGCCTTTATTATTACCCAAAGTAGTCTGCTGTAAGACCCTTGAGTGAGTACTTGGGATGCCTTTAAACTGTTCCTCTACAACATTTTGCTCATTGAGTTAAGAAATGGAGGAAACCACGGCAGTGTAAGCTTTCATACTTATTTCATTAACTGTGTCCAAGTTTTTAATTTTTATATTATTATTCTTTTTAACCCAGTAAAATAGAACATACATCACTAACACTTCCGAGATCTTTTCACTGGGAAAAATCTTTCAAAATTTAGACACTCAGATCTTCAACTAATCAGCTGATGCAGGTTAATGGAAGCCAATAGGGGTATAATATGTACCAAATGGAGATACTCTCTTTTCACTTGACTTGACTACCACGTGCTTCACTTCCTTTGCTTGATCTTCATTGCATGTCAAGATGAATTCAAAGCTAATCCAATTTAATTTACTCCTCAATTACAAAACCTGCCTGGGGACTAACACTAAGCTGCCCAAAGGACTGTCTATTTTTAATCTGACTACCCATTCCATAAGTGCTATATTCTTTAGAACCTCAAACATGCCAACTTCCAGGCCAAAGATTCCCAAAGCTTAGGACAAAATCCATTATCAAAACTCAAACTACATAATTTACTTTCACTGCCTGTTACAAAAAGATAAATGGATGTCCTATAGTTTCACACACTAGCTGGGGAGCAAGGTTGGGAAGCACTATTTGAGGTTTTGAATTGTATGTAAGAAATTACTGTCTTTGCAGCTGGTCCATAATGTCTCTTCCAGGACAAGTAAAAGCTTCACTGCAAAGCAAGTGAACGAGGAGAGGAAGCAGTTATGCATTAAGTTGAAGGTAAAGAAAGAATATGGAGTGTAAGTAAAAAGCATAAATGATGATGAAAGTGTGTACAGAACATGTCAAACTACAATGCAGAGTAGACAGTACAGTAAAGACATTAGGAAGCACACATGAGTATGTTCTTGCACAAACTATTAAAATTACAGCATCCAGTTGTGCATTTCTGAATTATTTCTTTAACCATGACTTGTTAATTTATGCTAGAAATCTGTTTATTTTTGAAAATATTCACAACTCAGGGTACATTTACTCTATTTTTTCATCCCTCCAAAAGAAGACACATAGTCATTCTGTAAATCGTTTAGGATATTTTCTTCTGTAATCCTCATCAGCAACAAAAACAGAAGTTCTGCAAAAACATACCAAAAAATTCCATATTTATGCTGAAGGAAACAACTAATTTGAAGTTCTGTGGTTTTTAATGAGGAGCTTTGACTTCAGTTTCATTAAAATAAATGTAAATGACATTAGGGTTTTACCATTTCCTTCCTAATTGGAATAAAATTTACACATACTGAGCTAAATTAACGTCTCAGAAATGTAGTGTTAAGGCAGCTTTTAATGCACTCTTCTGAAAATTATGGGGTTAATCTTGGATGAGTAAAAGATGACAACAACACAAAAATGCATTCACTTTTGTACCAAACCACACACAAAAATTGAATAAAATACATGTGGAATTCAAATCAGACATCAATTTCCCAGTTTTCACTTGCTGCAAGGTCTGGCCATCTATAAATGCAAAAAGGTAAAAATCCCAAATGGTACTATGGTAATAAATTGCCTTTCTTACTGTGAATAGTATTTGACCAACAGAGATTCTGAATAAATGTATTTATTACAGAGAAGCAATTGTATAAATATCTATTCATAACAGATTAGTTATTAACATGATAGTCAACAGTAAGTGACCTTCATTTTTGCCATCATTCTTGACTTTAAAGAAAACTTCAAGATACATCAGTGTTGCGGGAGAACAGCAACAATTTGTAGTACAGAATTAAGTATATATATGTAAAAGGAAGCTCCTCTTCATTTTCAGAAGTCCTCTGATTGAAGAGTAAATTGAGAAGATGGGACTATGAAGATAGTATTGTGTTGGTTTCTAAGGTATGTATGATAAATAGTTACGTGTGCCAGACACTGAAATCTATTCACAAATGACCAGTTTGAAATGGATGTTTAAGTCAGGCCTGGGCTGGATGAGTCAAACACAATGGGTTTTTATAAACATCCTTATAGACAATTCTTATGAGGAGGAATGAGGGCTGTCTGCGATTTTGTAGAAACTAAGAAACTACAGAGTCATTTGTGTACAGTGTGTTCCCTGATAACCTGAAAGCACCAGACATGCTGTACACTTGCATCACAGCTGGTTTATGCTTGCGCCACAAAACCACTCTCTTCCCACCACACTGAATTTATCAGGTACGTGATGTACCAGGATGTCACCCATTGCCAAAAATATACTTGATACTTCCCCAGATGACAGACATACTGTACAGGCAAATGGCAACTATGCTGCTTAGGTTTATTAATCAGGGTTTACTAGAAATAGTATATTCTCTATAAGTAACATGATTTTAATCTACTCCCACTGTCAAAAACAGGTCAGGATTTCCAGGTTCTGGGATGTGTATGGCAGACCTGCATGACTGATTTTTTTTTGGCATTTCCAAGCAATTGTCAGAAGTCTTCATGAATTTCCTGGATTTCCTTTCTAAGTGGAAAAAGGAAACATGACCAGAAAACAGAAGTTGAGAGCAGCTGAGGGAAAGGTCTTCCTAAGGTTTTAATGAACGATCAGGCGAGTCAAATCAAATTGTCCCTTAATTTTTTGCTAAGACATCACAGTATCAAAAATGCACTACTTATGGTTGGAAAGAGTTCTGTCCTGTATGAACTGCTATCCAAGTGTCTCATACTAACCCTAAGCAAATTTTATTCATGATGGATCTGGCTAGAAGTTGGGGGGAAAAAAATTAAAATGTATCTTCTTACAGTTCACTAATGTGATCACTGCCTATTAGCAATAGATACTTCATCATATTTAAAGGTGTTTAAATAAAAATCCACATAGTTCTATATTTATTTGGGCCAACGTAACTAGGACTTTTACTGATGAATTTCAATTAGATGCCATTAAACAAAGGGGCTTTTGAATATCTTTTATGTTCCAAACTTCTGAAAAACAGACCCTATCAGAAAAATTAGACATTTTAGGTTGTTGATGTGTTCAAGCCTCAGAGTAAATAAATAATTCAGATTTCTGATTGTGTCTCTCTAGGTGGCTATCCTTACAGGCCTGGTGAATTCCATTTGAGACCAGTTCTCTCCAGGCTTGTCCTATTCAGATATCATTCTTCTAATTAAAATAAAATACTAACAATCTCTTTTATGGGTGACCCATGAAAATTAGTTTATTTTGTAATTTATAAGACAAAAAGTTTCAATAAAAATATTAAAGTTAAACCCTTCATAAGATAATGGTCAATTAACTCTCTACTACATTTAGTACACATATTCATGCTGCAAATACTGATTTTGCCATACTTGAGAAAATGCATCCATTCTCCCTTAAGGTGTTTTCTTTGGGTTTTGCTTCCTTTGTTTGTGGCCTGCAGATTAATGTTTCTGTGGCATGAAGATCATCATTAAACAATCTCATTATCTCTGTTTGAATGAAAAAGCAATGGTGTAGAAGCAGCAAATTTCTGCATACAGATGGTGTATTAGCTTGTATCCAGTATAATGGTAATCATTTGACTTACTTTTATATGAACTTTGATGCTGAACTTCCAAATACTGAATTATTTTTCCTCTTCTGTACTCAATACCCTTGGGTTTCCTGCCAAAATTCCTGAGTTTCCACAGAGATATCATTGTCTTATGGCAATTATATCAGGAATGAAGACCTCTCAGTCAGACCTCTCTGTAACTGACATATTGGTTAATGCTACCAGCCTTCAGAATTCTTTGCTAACATTAACTGACAACTTACCAGAAAACCCCAGAACTACATATTATCGTTGTTCAGAGTACAGAGGTTAAGTGAAGCACAGGGCTCCAAATGGATTTTAGTGTGTAACAGGCATTGTGTAGCAAGAGCAAAGCTTCAAAAATAATAATGAAAAATGTGGAAATTCTGAAGTTGGCTGCCATCCTCTTCTCTTTTAAGATCTTCATTTGATACGGCCAGTGGGAATTGTAGTACTAAATCATAATTATTTCTATTGGGTAAACATTGTTTTTATTAATAGTGACTTCTTTATTTTAATATTTTTTAATTAACATCAGTCATGTTAGCTCCATTCTAATGTGTGAGTTAATAAGCCACATACAATGAGAAAAAACTTCCCCCCTACGAACAGAACCTTTTGGATAGGGAAGTCAGCCAACTTCTCCCTTGTTCTGGACTTCATAAGGAAGTCTCTGCATTTCAGTTGCAAGAGAATAATGGAAGTAGGGAAGGCACAAGAATGACAGGATGTCCAAACCAACATTTGTTGCCATGTTATCCAATGTACAACAGAACTCCCTTCCAAGCAGCACCTAGAATCAAGCACTGGCCCTTTTTCTGCATGAAATAATCTAATAGTTTAACAACATGCTACTTGTGCACTGAAGAAAACCACTGGCACCTAGGCTGAGTTGGAATCTTCTCTACAATAATTATAAAGGAAGTCTTGGGTAGCATGCTCAGCTTTAGCTGTAGACATTTGTCATCGTTTAATCCCAGCTAACAGTTAATTACCACAGAGCTGCTCACTCACCACCACTCCCCTTACCCCTCCCCCCCCCTACCCCTTTCAGTGGAGGAAAAAAAGAGGAAAAGACAAGGAAATTCATGGGTTGAGATAAGAACAACTTAATAATTTAATATAAATTAATAAAATAGTGATGCTAATAATATTAACAATACTAACAATACTACTAATAGTATGTAATGAAAATAAAAGAAATTATACAATTGCTCACTGGCCACCAATTGCTACACAGACAGGGTATACCCAAGTAGCCAGGGTCAGAGCCCAAGAGACATCACACCAGAGTCTGAGCAAAGCCCACAAGTGAGGCAGAGAATGAGAAAACCAACCAACCTACCAACTAACAAGCAACTAACTATGACACACTGGCCCACTCCTGGCGTATATACTGAGCATAATGTGCTATGGAATGAAATACTCCTTTAGTCAGTCTGAGAGCTGTCTGAACTGTGCCCCTCCTCCCCTCATTCTTGTAGCAAGAATGTTGGGAACACAGGTGCAGTATCAGAAGCTGTAAAGTTCTTGAATTCGTGCAAACACTCCTTAGTAAAAACTAAACCCACCATTGTCAGTATTCTTCTCAGCATAAATCCAAAACACAGCCTCAGTCCAGCTACTGTGAAGAAAATTAACTCTGTCCTGACTACAACCAGCACAACAATGTAGTCACTTATATCACAGACAATATTTTTGATGCACTACGTAGGCAGGAAATAACATAGAATTAATAACAAGAATGTGTTAATACTTCTTTTATGAAAGCAAAACTTCAGTAATAAAAGCATGTGCTCAGTGAGAAGTGTAAGAAGTCCTGAAAGTCCTCAAAATGCTAAACAGCAAAAAAATAATTATCTACTATTAAGATCTTCTGTATACATAGGAAATAATGGTGAGTCTTATAGATGTAAAGAAATGCTGCCTTCGGAAAGAACCCACGACATATTCATGATGAAGTCATCAGTCATCCAACATAACTAGCAGTAAGAACAAAAAACCAGAAAAACAAAAATTAAATCACTTTTCCTTCTTAATCAATTTAATAAAAAACATCATTTACCCCTGGGGAAGGTGATATCTAAGTTGTTGCCCCAAGTTCAATTCTGAAAATTAGTTTTGAACCACAGGTAGGATTACTTTTCTTTCTGCTTTTTCTTTTTAATAAATGAAAAAACATGCCAAGGAATTAAGCAGAGTTTTCTTACAAGTAAAGTCACAAGCAAGTTCATCCAACTCTAATTAGGTTTGCATTTTTTTGAGTTTTCCAAATCTGTCTTGACCTTTTCTGAGATTCTCTAGGAAGAAACATCAATATGACATATATCTTAATTCCACTGGATATGCTTGTGTTGGAAATCCTAAGGAAAATCAAAAACTGCTTTTCAGTAGCAGAATGCACAAAGACTTTAGGAGGCAATTTTTGTGGGGGTATTTTTTTTTCCCCCTCCTCAGGAATCCATGAAATTGAAATTACTTATTAATTGATGCAAGACTCTCCTTGCATCAATTAAAAAAAGGGGTTTTTTTATGCCAGGGTATGATATAAAACAATTTTTTTAGTGTATGTTTTGTGCAGACAATTACATTTGTCAGCAATTGTCTGTTTACAGCTCTAGGAACTTAAACATCGACAAGCATCTTTTCAAGCTAGTATTTCCTGGAATGTTTCTGTTTCTTGAAGTTACTTTTATTTTTTTTATAGTTACTAATAATTTTGTATTGACACTAAAAGGTCATATAAGATAAACAAAATGCTCATCATTGAAAGTGATGAAGGCCATGAAAGTACTATGTTGCAATGTACCTGCTAAAATTTGGTAGCCTTTCTTAACTAGTTACTTTTGAAAAGAATAGCTGCTTTGCATACTGGCCTGGAAGAACATGGTCTTGTTTGTCAAACCTCTAGAAAAAGTAACTGGACTGATTTTGTAATAGTAGGGGTCATATATTGGGGATCATTCATGGCAGACAGATAGAAGACTGGTTCTGCATGAGTAAACACTAACATTTCTCCTGTGAGAAGAAAATTTATGTTTTGTATATCGCCAGTATATATATGAGCAGCAGACAGAACACCTAAAAAGAAAATGGTTATGTTTTCTGTGTGAATTGGAGGCATTAAATTTACAGTTGATGAATTTGCATTCTGCATGAATAATGGGTATTCCACCCTCTTAACAATAGGAGACAGTTTCAATCTCATGTAAATGCTTACTGACTGCATTGTGGCAATTAAAACAGATGGTGTAGGGATGGAAAGGAGTTAATGTATTAGGGAAAAAATTATCTAATACAGTATATCTCTTATGATATTTTTTTCCAGCTTCTTGGACCAAGACAGGTAAATATAAAGATTAAGTCCATCATACAAAACACAAAAAAGCCTTTTGCATTATTCCTGTTGTTATTTTCAATACTTACAGTTCTAAATATAAACTGCCTGATATTTTTCTCCTCAGATGGTAAATCCACAGCCTTCTTGGCATGGGTACAATTATTCACAGCTGTATGCAAGATGTTGTTAAATGCAGGACAGCATCTCTAGCTGCCTTCTGCATACTGTCAATAAAAAATATTCCACAGATTCCTTTCTCTAAACATTTCCTCTAAATGACAAAAACCTGTTCATAGGTATTCAGATATAGCAGAAGAAGAAACAATCTATCAAAGGAAAATTGGTCCCATTGTTACTTTATGTCACCAGGAATAACATGCCTCTATGGTCCCGGTCTATTTGATTCAATATTCCACTATCATCTCATTCTCCACATAGATTTAGTTGAGTGTAGCCTAGAGAGATTATGTATATTGAGATGGCTTTAATAATCCAATTGTCTAGATTAAAAATAATATTTGGTTACTTAGTCAATTCCCTCCACACTATCTTCTCTGTCACTACAGGAAGGTCTCGCAAAGGTCTCTCAGTACATGCACTCCTCATAGAAAAATCAAAACTGTACCCTAGATTTAAGAAATCTTGTTAAAAAACAAAACCAAAACAAAAAACAAACAAACAAACAAACAAACAAAAAAACCCACCCCACAAAACCAAACCAAAAAACCCCAACCAAAACCAGTGCAAACACAAATTAGCTTGTATACCTGCTTTGTTATTCAGTTATCAATGTCTGCATCCTGTTCAAATCTATTTTAGATTTAAGGATTTATTTAGAGGAGTATGAAAACTGTAGAATGCTTTTCTAGTTCAGGATTCCAAATCTTTTCAAATTTTGTATCTGTAATTAATTTCAGAGCAATATATAGAAGTTGTTTTTCCTTCTCTAAGGACATGATAAGTTGATGAGGAAAACAAACACCAAGTTATATGTACTGTTCTAAAAACCAGTATCTATAAAACAGTGTTTCTATGAATTACTGAACTAAAAGAATGACTTTAATGTAAACTTACCCCAAGTAAACTTGATATTGAGTGACTTTTTCCATAATGGATGGCATCTGTGAAAAAAACCCTAAACAACAACAAAATAAAGAAAAACAAACCCAACTTTCTTGTCAGAAATCACTTCTCTCCAAAGTGTAATGTGCATTTTGTGGGATTTTTTCCTAAACACTCCCACACACCTCTCAATACAAACAACAAAGGCAATAACATGTATTTATTACAGAAAACAGCCTGTTGTTAGAATTAATATTTTCTATGGGTTTGGGTGAAATTCTTTATCAAATAAAGATCTGGATAGGAAAGATGTGTATTGGGAAACAGCACAGAAGTCTAAACCCCATCATCTTTTAATTTGAGACCTTAGAAGAAACAGTATAAAGAATGCTGAAAAGCATTAAGACAGCACTTTAACTCAACTATTATGGCAATATTAATTTCAGTGAAACCTAGCTTTTCTGAAAGCATCCCTTTAAAGTTGTACTTAAATAGAATTGTATTCCTGACTTTCTCAATAAAACACAGATCTCTTTGCAGCTGATAGATTTTTTTTTCTATACATTCTGAATATTCTGAATATTTTATTTTTGAGGATTTGAGGATTCAACACTGAAACTCTAGATTCTGTCTAGAAATTGGGCTAACTTAATAAACGTGGTTAATGTCATAAAATGAGGTATGTAATCTACAAGTCACAAGGCTTAGCATGGTGCTTCCTTCCATTACAGTTGGTTATAGCTATTCCCTATGGCAGCTCTTGCAAAGAGCTGTATGCAAAGAGGGGAGTGCAGGTTTCAGACAGGAATGAGCTCCTTTTCTTCACAGTGCTGTTGGCTGGCCCAGAGTGGCTGAGAAAATTGCTTCATTCCATGGCCAGGCTCAGGGCACATGGTCAGTTCTGAGGTGGGAGGTGGCCTGGGAGAGGTCCTTAGGACTTTGACTAGCTTGATAGTTGGGTCATTATCTCTTTTGTTAGTTCTTGGCGGGTTGTTAGCAGTGGGGCAGGATCATTTGCTAGTGGGTGGCGGGGTCGATTGGCTCTTATCTTGGTTGTGTTGTCTCTCTGGGGCTCTGGCTCTGCCGGCTCTTTGGATCAGACTCTCACTTCTTGGGACCTGGCCGTGTTTCAGTCGGTGGGTGGTGACCTATTGTTTCATATGTTCTATTTTCTATTGTTTTAATTACTTATTATTAGTAGTATTGTTAATGTTAGTAGTATCACTATAATTTTAATTTATATTCAATTATTAAATAGTTCTTATCTCAACTTTATGAGCTTCCTTGTCTTTCTCTGACTGTCCTCCTGCACTGGTTGGGGTCTGGGGGCAGGGAGGAGGTGGGTGATTGGCTGAGTGGTACTTAATTGTTAGATAAGGTTAAACCATGTCAAGGGGGTAACTGTTTCAAAAGTAGTATCTTCTCCTAAAGAAAAACAGTTTAGAAACAGTTTAGGGGCAGTTTAGAAAAAGGGAGGAATTTGTGCTAAACACTGAGATAATTAGCTTCCAGTTGCCTCAAGCTAACTGTGAGGCCAAAAACCAGTTTTCTTTCAGAAGCTCAGGTTGCCACCATGTATCAGCATGAAGCAACTTGCATTGTATTCAGTGAAACACTTAAACAGTTAATTTCCTAAAAAATCTGTTGGGAGTCAATATCTCTTATTGTGCTACGTATCTGCTGTGACTGTAACTGTGCCAGCATTGCTTTAACTAACCCCTTGACACTGAGGAAGGTTTTTGAACATTGGAGCATGTCCACTTTCACACAACTGCCAACAGAGCTACAACATTAGCTGTGGAGCTGGCAAATCTCACTAATTTAAAACAGCTCTAATTTAAGTGATAACATATTAATTTGTGACTTTGGAGCTAGTTTTTCAAATGCCTGCACCAACAACTAATTACAGATGAATCCGTCTCACAATTAGGCAACAGAATTAAAAACTGCTTTAAAACTGGTCACTTCAGTAACATTTCACCAACTATACAGCGTATGCAAAAAGCTTAATGCAAATTTAAGTGTGTCAGAAAATTAGATATTTAAATCTGTTAACATTTTTCACATGATTGTGCAAATATGTCTATCTCTTCACTATTTAGTTTATTTTGAGTGCTGTAGTTCTCCAGTTTATACCACAATATATAATATAGTTAATTTGTGCCTGACTAATTCTTCTATTCTTATACTGGCCAACACCTGGTTGCTATATTATTATTATCCGTATTGCTGGACCTTCAATAAAAAAAAGACCAGAATTCACTGGGTTTTGTGGGAGTTTTGTTTTGGGGTTTTTTTTTGTTTTTTTTTAAGAAAAACGAAATGACACAATATTTCTCAGTAAAGCACAAGAATATAAACATATAAGTGAATTTTATTTCCATTGCCATAAAAAAGATTTTAAATATGAAGCACCATTCTACAGATGGTGAAAGTCAGAACACAAATCACCACAGCTGTGTGTAATGTTGTTCTCCACTTCTGCAGACTACACCTTCTTGAGTATATGCCATTTTAATAATACTATATTATTTTAAAGTAATTTAGCAGTCCCTAAAGAAGTGGGCACTATATATTATCCCTTTTAATACAATTTCTTTACTGGATACAGCTGGAGACTAAATTATTGTTCAACAACAGGATGAATAGAACAGAAAATACCTTACAACATATTTTTTCCCTCAATCTGTTGCTGGAGAGGTATAATGGAGCCTGAACTATGTGTTACATTTTTGATAGAAAATCAAGAGAACCAGAAAAATAACTATAAACCTCCCAGATCCAAAAAAATGAAGGAAAATTTTAGTAAAATACTTGCTAAAACAAGCAGGCCAGATCCAAAAGTGACTGAATTTGAAAATAACTGTGCAGGGCATTAGTTTTATGCAATTTATGTGTAGAACAGAAAAGCTGAAATTAAAATATTTTCCATCATGAATCAGAAGTAAAAAAACATGTATAGCTCACAGTAGTGTAAGAATGTGAAGTACGGTTTAGTAATTTCTTAACATATTCGGCGGAGCCGCTCGTTTAAAGATTTTGCAAGGTGGGTCCACAGAGCCTGTGTTGGCAAATTCTTATTCGCAATAGTTGTTGAATAGTTTTTAGAGAGATTATTCATCAACCACAAATACAATATTGTAGTTATGCCCTGCAACAATGAATAGGATTTGTAGACCAGTTAGAGTAGCACTTATTTGCACTTGTGGGTTGGTTACATGTGTTTCCACACATTCTGTATAAAAGAGCCCTATGACATAGATTCCACATTTTCCCTCCAAGTGCAAATATGTTATAGATCCAATCTCAGTGGTTTTAGGTTAGGAAAGCTACCAATATTTTGAGAACAAAAATAGCATCTCTATAAAACTGAACACAATAAAGCTTTCTCCTTTGTAACAATCTGCAGAGAACTCAAAACAATTCTCATTTTTGCAGATTCATGAGAGCCTTAAAAGTACGATAGACAGAAAGTTAAGACAGTTATAAAAGTGCACTCAAGTATGTACTAAGGTATGTGAGTCCCACTGCAATTATGAGTTAATGTGTCATCTTTCATTTTTATGTACTCTGTTATCAGTAGAAAATATATCACGGGTAAGCCTTGTTGAATGTCCTATAACATTGCTTCTTTAAGCATTTCTTGCTAAATCCCATCTGAGCTTCTTACATAAAGAGAAACTCCAGCAGGGGCTATGCGTACATTCTCATTTAATGCACAACTACTAGTGAAATCACATTATTTCAGTAACACACTTCATTCAAGGTTTTCAAAGCATGTTCAGTCTCATAATAAAAACACTATTAGCAACAGGAGGGTAGGTGACTGACATGGAAGTCATGATGAGGAATTGGTCCTTAAAACCAGCTAAGGTGGAAGTTAGAGTCAATAAAAAAGAGTTATAAAAATATGATTTCCTGAAAATGTTACTTTAACAAAACTGAAATATGGCATTAGAATATACAGATTACCACAACATTTTTTTGTTAGACAAGTTTCCTAGATCTTATGTTAACTCATTTTGATCTTGACCATGGTGGTTTTTCAAAATATTTTGAAACTCAAAAGTTTACTTCCAGTCCTAAAATGCTGATTTTTTTCCTCTCACTTTATATAAAGGGAATTTTGAATTAGCAGATTTTCCTACAGACTAAAAATTGAAATTCTAGGTTTTGGCCAGTTCTGTTGCTGCCAGCATTGCATCATCACCTTTATTTACTCTGCAGTAAAAATCTCAAACTTGGTATAGTCTGAGACATCTAGTAAGCTCAACACTAAAAGGTATTACTCAAAATTAAAAGTTGCTGCCACTAAACATTCAGTATCTAAACATAAATATGATCCTTAAAATACAGTTTCTCTAATTACATGCATTTATCTTGCCAGTGATAAATTCTGGAGGTTTTTTACTCTGACACTTTCACTAGTGTGACAAGTGTTGCAGATTCCCATTTTATCGTTCTTGAGACCATACTTTAGGTTCTTGGGTACCATGAAAACTTAAATCCCCATGCAATGGCATGACAGTTTTAACAAAGCAGAGGAACTGCATATGACTGTCTGAAATGGAAAAACAACAGAAAACCCTAGAGCTAGTACTTCACAGGTTCACTGAGATATTTGTGCCTCTCCCCTTCCCCCTAGTCCAGTGTTGAGCAACATACATCTGCAGAGTCTTGGAAAAACTTGACACTCAGCAAGTAGCAGAGAATAGATGGTTGAAGTACTGTAGAGCCCTAGTAATCTCCTGGAATTCAAAAGGTAACATTTTCTGGGATTTTTAAGAGCCACAAATATGTGTTTTAAGTTTATCAAGCACTTCCCTAAAGATTCATAGAGCACATATTGTTAACCATACTGAAAAGCACTGAACTGCTAGGACTTCTGTAATTCCCTTTTGTTTCCATGCCAAACACAGTGCAGGATCTGTGGGAGCAGCCCTGCTTCCTTCAGCCTGGGTTGTCACTGCTCTCTGCTTTATGTCACCAACCAGATTTCCTTCTACAAGACACCAAGGAGGTAAAGGCTGAATCCAAACTAATAAGCCAGCTGAGGGAATAAATGTTCTAAATTAATGAACATTTGCCAATATCTGATTTCTACAAATCCACTCCAAATCTTTGAAGTCCTTTAGAATTAATGCCTGGTGGGAGATGAGGCACATTTGCATGTTCATTTGGTTTTGGTGTGGAAATATACAAACATGCATTGTTTAGGTCAGGAAAAGGCACAGTTTGTAGGCTAATCTGATAAAAAATAAAGTGTTGAATGTTTGCAGACCCAGACTGCCAAATGATAAAATGTAATGATTATTTAACATGCATACTGAGTAAGCCTGATCATCATATACCTGTCAAAAAACAGGAATACCTGCCATTCTCAGTATCAATTTGTAAGCATACTCAAATTAATAGATAATGGAGAAATGCATAGCCTACTGAGAGAGGTTTATTACATAAGATGGTTCTAAATAAGGATAGAATTATGTCTTTGTCCACTTGGGATGAAAATTCAGAGAGGGGACACAGCTTGTAAGTAGGCGGATAGATTAAAAGTAAAAGCTGAAATTATGAACATTAAAAGGTCTACATTTTGCACTTCTCTGGTGGCTTAGCCAAACCTAGCTCTGAAGTACAAGTTTGAAAGCTTTATTGGAACATATTTTTTGAGATATCTGCCATATGATTCCAGCTGAGAAGGCACAGAAAGGAAATTGTCAATGTCATAGATTTTCTTGGGATGTTTGAGATGAGATTTTAAAAAGTAAAATATGCCAAAAGTTACTTTGTGATGTTTTTTATCCAAACCTCTTACTCAGTTGTTCTTGTTATCCAACAATAGGCCAGAATGAATAGACGAAATCTTGTACAGCAGAAATACTCTTGTAGCCCTTATTATATGGTTGTGAGTTAATGAACTATTTCAGAAAGGAGGAAAACGTAATACTTGTTAAATATTTAACAGTCCCCTCTTAACTGTCAGATGAAATGAATCATCTAAGTACTCAGTGACTGAACATCTGCAATATTACTTTTGTTATTGAAATTTGTTGCTGAAGCACAGTTAAACTCTCTCATACTGTGGTTTGGGTATAATGGTTCTTTGCAAGATAACTCTAAGGTTCAGAACTGGTGTTAGAACCAGGGCTTGACAACCAAGAGAGAAGATTTAATTAAACATGTAACTATTTTGAGTAAGCAACCAAACTATTTTGTCACGTGTTTCAGAAAAGAAAAAATTATAAGGCACTGAAAGAAAAAACTCACAAAATAGAATTTTCAAATTACTTGAGTATGCACTATATCTCTTCTAGTCTTCTCTTACTCCACACACTTTCAGTTTAATGGGATAGTGTTTGCAAGTCTGATGTCACATGTTTTTACAGCTTGTAAAATGAAATTATCTAATAATGAAACAATAATTACTAATATCATGATTTGGCTACAGAAACATTTATCCTACATTTGACTACACATGGAAATAATATGGAGTTAGAAAGGACTCCAAACTTTCATTGATTTAATATATAAATGTATCTTTATGATTATGGATAGACATTAAAAAATTGTTTAGAGTAGTAAACTGTATTAATCAACTCAATGAAAAAAGTATCTGAAATAGCATGTGACCCTTCTTTCTTTTTCTGAGTACAAAAAAATACATTTGTTGATTGGATTAAAAGATTTTTTAATCTTCTTTCCAGATTCTAACTCATTCCTCTTGATTAGTAATTTATTTCTCTTATGGTATATTTTGTGATGGGATGCAGATGAACTTCCAATATAGTTTGCAGTGATGAATATAATGAATCAGGTATCTAAGAAGTGCATTGTGTTCAAATTCAAACTGGGTATACAGTAGATATATAAACTGCATGATAAGTGTAGGTGTCCAGAATGTAGCATTCTGGATTAATGTATTTAACCTTAAATTTACCACTAGTAATGTTCCTAAATCTTGCTATGTTAAGGAATACAATTTTGGGTACATTTCCTGGAACATAAGACTGTAAGTTGAGACTCTTTGAAAGCTATTTCTGTACTGTGATGCAGTCACTGAATACTAGAAGATCTAGTTTAATATATTCATCTCTCCAGAGTGACTGAAATTGCTTTGGAAGCAGAAACTCTTACAAATTGGCTAATTATTCCATTGGAAAGCAATCCTTGAACTGACTATATTTTTTTTTAATTATATGTATACACACACACATATCTTTATCATCAGTAACCTCCACACTGTTGATCTAGTGTAGAACTTTGATGAATTTTAAAATATTGGGCATCATGACTCTCAAAGCAACATCAATCAATAATTAAAAAAACCAAACAAACAACCAAAAAAAAAAAAAAAAGGCCAAAAAAGATCCCAAACCTACCTTAGTAAAATTAGCCAAATAAAATTTGAGGTGTAAAACAATTTCTCAGACTACTTCTCAGAACTGACCATTACCAGCAGGTCTCAGGAGTTTGCCTTTCTCTAGTCACCAGAGCCAGAGGATTCTTCCTGTACACAACTTCACAGTGTTATACTGTATGTTGTGGAGCTTTCAAACACTGTGTTTAAGTTTGATCTTGTAGGTTTTTACTGGATGTTAAATTATAAATGCAAATGAAGAAAATACCCTTTGTTATGAATGGTATTCCTAGGCAAAAAAAGCAAAGAAACGGAGATTACAATTTCTTCAGAATAAGGTTGACCCACTCTGTTGATTTCTGAAGACCTAAACTATAAATCTAATAGCGTTGTTGTTCATGTTTATCTGCTTATTTCAACAGCGTCCATGAAACAGACTGTTTGTGAAAGGGTATTCCCAATCATTATGAGTCAATTGAAAATACATTAATATATGTTCTAACACTTTAACTGAGGTTTTCAAATTATTTTGTTAAAAGCTCATATTTCCTTCATTTGCTTATTCATTTATGCTCAAAAGAAAAATATTTTTGAGAAAAAAAATAATCTTAAAGTATATCAAAACAAGAGTGAAATCAAATTCTGCTTTTAAAATCTTTGGATTTTTTAGGTAATATTGTCACTGTCAATGCCTTCAGTTTATATTTACCATAGCAGTTGTCAAGTTTAGTACTTGCTGAAGCCCACACATGCTTTTCTACCTTTTAGTTCTGCACATATGTATACCTGTCAAATTTCTAGTACATTTCCTTTCCTGTATTGCTACTTATACAATCTTAGTGGAAAAACAGTACAAGAAAATGATGGGACTACATCAGTGCATTAAATGGGATGCCACTGTAGTGACAGTGAAATGATGCAGAAGATGAGCTTTTAAGGAGGATTCTGAGTGGTTTTCTTTCCAATATAGAACATATGATGTGGGTGAAAGGGTGAACAGGAGATGACATACATGGAATCACTTCCATATGCAGTTGCTTTCAATTTTGGCTTGGTACTCAAGCTTTCAACAAGTTTCACCAAGCTGGGCAGGCTATCACACATCCAGTAGATCAGTAATTTGTATCATCAACAAGTTTTTGCATATTCTCCTGAATATAAAGAATGTATGATCACCAGCACTTCTACAAACTTGGTGTTCTCTGTAAGATATTTACTTCTAAATACACTTTTTTTCCCCTTATTTTAATCTACAGATTATAGTGTTTCCTCACATATAATTTATTACTGCATGTATAAACTTTTCTGACGAACTTTTGATCAAATCTGATGTTAGTAGCTTATCTGACTAAAGGCTAACAACAAAAAACTTATTGAGTCTGGTGAGATTCAGAAAAAAAAACACCAACAAAAAACAAAAAACAATACCAAAACAATGATAGGTGCAGAAATCAGTGAAATGAAGACTGAACCAGCTACTGAAAGATGGTTATCAAAGCAGGCGGATTGTCCCTGGTGTAAAATCCACCAAGATGTGCCAATGAGATAAATTTGACTAAGAAGGCCATGCAAACCAAAGTGAGATTATTGCCTAACTGTGTATGGAATGTATATGAGATCCAGGAGGAAGATAATTTTAGGATTATATAAAATTTACAGGATGTCTAAGGGAAGGACTGAGGCTGTGGTGGGGTCAAGGTGGGTCAGGAAGCAAGTAGTTTGAGAAAACCAAATGAAAAGGGACACTGGTGTGTAAGCAGGTTGCTGATCAGTATGCTCTTCTGACTGATCCCTGAGCCTGAATACCATAATCTGTCCTATCTTCCTATTAAACTCTATTACTGATGATTTTCCATATGAGTGTCCTCTTCGCTCCATGTAACTGTGTGTTTAATGATCTGGAACAGAATTTCAGGACATTTTGGGGTCTGTTTGCTCTGGCTCATAGTTTTTATATCTGGGTCTGGTTGCCAGCTACTGGTTTCAGTGTCTAAAACCAGCTGCTGGAGACACCCATACCGTGTATGGGTGTTTGTGCCAGCAGAGTGCTACGGCCAGTTCATAGTAGCTTAGGTGCTTACACCTTAGCCTCAGTAATATTAAGGCCATGCTATTTGCAGCTCTGTAACCTTTCATCTGTGCTGCTGTAGAAATTTTCCCTCGTGTTCCCTTGCTATTATTCTGGGGCTGTTGGTCTCAGGGCCTTGAACCTGCAAAACCTTGAACCTGAAATCGTGATTATGGTAGGTTCTCATATTTTCAGGATTACCACAGACATCAAAATCACATCTTTCCACCTTTCCTTCCTTTCTTGTTCTGCAAATGCATTTTTAAAGTAGAGAAAATGAAGCCTAGTGCACAACAAAGTGGATAATTGTAATATAATTGGTTGATAAATACTATCCAAGATACATGTGTTCAAACATTTAACTGCCAATCGATGTGCAACACTGATTAGTGTATTGCAACTTATGTACTATTGGAAAATCATTAAAAAAGTGATGATCATCATCTTCATCACCACCACCTGATGCACTATAGAGAACTGCCCCCAGAGTAGGACACATCTGGGACTCCTGTCTAGCCACTTGGAGAATCTTTGTGAATATGAGTTTGTCTCAACATCCCTTCTGCAACAAGTGGTCTGCGTGACAGCTACTAGGGTGGAACCATTATTATGAAGGGCATGATTTTCTGTGGATGAGCAACTGGAGGAAACTGAGATCTAGGGAACCGGCTACAAGAGGCCAGTGTTGTTTATGTGTTTATATTCCACTTATTCCATTTATTCCTAATCCTGACCAGTTGGAGATGAAGAGCAAGATTGGGCCACCTATGTGGTGCCTGTTTATGTGAGTTCTATTTATGCTCATGTGGGACAAGCACCGATCTTCATCTGGATGGATGTGTGTGGCTGGCTGTGAGTACTCTGCGTGTGTGTGTGTGTTCACAGGCATGTGTGAGTATGCACATATGGAGAGTAGCTTATCAATGTTGTTACTGGGTGGACCTGGGGCCAAAGAACTGAAGCAGCTTCCTATCAGTGGGACTGAGGAGGCATCACTGAGTCTTAGAGTCCATCAGAGTCAGTGAGAGCAGACTGGGGAGGAAAAATTTCTTGTGTCCTCAAGTCCACTAGACCCAGCAACCTCTAACAAAATTTATGTTTGTTCTAAAAATCACTGTCATCTCCATCATCCACCCTAAATGTTCTTACTTATAAAATCCATATTATAAAACCTTTATAAATTATTAAAATAAAGTTCCTTGGCATAGGGCAGATTAGCAATATCATTGCAGCAGTAAATGAAGCAACAGGCAAGTGACACAGACTTCTTCTAGCATTAAAGGTATGATTGAAATGAATTTTGCACACTCCAATCAGTAAATTGTTGACCAGACTACTCAGCTTCTAACCGTGCATAGATAAAACAATTTTTGTTCAATTTCAACTTTCTGTGCCAAGTGGCTCTCTTAATTTGAGAAAATGGGCAAGGATATTGTAAACATATGCTTTGTACACTTCCCAAGCCAATGGTTTTCAATTTTTATTTCTTGGAAAGACTGTCAAAATGTGTGGGAATTACTGGAAATTATATAGCTGAGCTGGAATTAATGAGACTCAAGAGGTTTAGCCTGAAAAGGTGATTCAGGAGACCTAAGCAGCTACACAAGATGTTCAGTTTGGACCCATATGACACAAGCTCCATCAGGATATGGTAAAATATTGACCTGGTAACATTCATCACTCTGTAGCTGTAATATTGTAATTGAATGAAAGCCTAATTGGAAGAAAACCTATTTAAAGGTCACAAAGCAATGAAATCTAACAGTGATTTGAATAAAAAGTCCTTTGAACAGTATGTTTTTTCCCCATCTGAGGTGACCTCTGTACTTGATAAAGCATCACACAACCTGTCACAGGCCTCATATTGCTACAGTTAAAGGCTTCTGAACTCAAGTAATAGGCCATGTTTTTTTGGAAAAGAGCAAGGCTCACATAAATACATTATTGTGACAGGCAACAGAGTTATAACATTTTTCAATCTTCAAGTTAGCAGAGTGTTAATTATATTTTATAATTAAATATTTGTATATCTGATAGTTAATATAACTCTTCTCCTAAAATAATGAAATGATAATGAATCAAATAAGAAAGCAGAAAGAACAAAACATCATGGTGTGTAGAACATTAGTTCCATGTCTAATAATAAACATAAAAATCTCCCTCTGGCCATAGTTTCTACACAACCTAAGCTTACTCCAGTCATCCTTTAAAAAGTAATTAGAAGATTGAACAACATTTTACAGGTGCTGGTGCTAAATTGCTCAGAGCCTGGAAAATATATCACAACTGGCAGGCTCCATTTATCTCAGTTTCTATGCCCCATATTTTTGAAGCCCAGCTTCTTCTCAGTGATTACAAGGATCATTTGCTCACTGTCATTGCTGTACACCAGACATACACTGCCATGGGATGAACCTTAAATTTTGCTTTGGGCAAAATCAACTTTTTGTTACTTACATTAATTTGCTGTCTGAAAGTTCATCATTCTTTCTTGTGAGATGTGTGGTATTTCCTGATCCTTGACCAGATAAGGAATATAGGAATATAAGTATCACTAGTGTTCTGACAAAAAGCAACTGAAACAGGAAAAGCTGCTATTCAGAAAAAAGATACCCTGACCCTTTTGAAGTCTCCAGACACTCAGCTGGGACCAAAGCTTGGTTCTGTTGCTCTTTCAAAAGCTCCTTAGCATGGTGCAACTAGAAAAAGTGAGCTATCCAAGACTGACACAATAGATGACGTCAGGAGCTAGTGGGAATTTGACAGTGGCTATTGGTAAGCTCTTTGTAGCTAGGTTTTAGCATGGAAGGAGATAAGTGTGCAACAGTAGCTATAGATATGCAGGAAGTTTATCCTGTTGAAAAATTCCTAAAAATTTCTTAATACAACCAGTGTCCATACATCTGAGTATCAAGCAAACTCAGAACAGGAAACTAAAGGAGTCTGTGTTGACATTAGAGAATATTGGTCTTAACTTTCATGCATTTTATTTTCATCAAAATGAAAATTCCTATTTTTTCTCTACATGCCTATTGGGTACCTTAAAACATTTCCTTCTTGAACAGATTTTTAGATGAAACATGCTAACTGCACTGTACTGCCAAACAGGCTGCCACTTCTAACTCTAAGTTTGATTGCAATTTTTTCTGTTCTGTTCAGTTGTTTTTTTGCCCCAGTACCTTGGATGTAATTATTTTTTGTTTATAACTTAACAGGCTGGAAAAACATGACAACCTACACTGTGATCTACACGTGGCCAGTTTAGCACTTGAATACTGTATAAAAATACTTAACATTTATGTATCCCTCTAGTACTTCAGAATGCTTTACTAATATTATTTAACTGGTATTCCACTCTCCTTAAAACATGTATCCCAAGTACTAAGTGTTTGTGCATCTAAACAAAGAAAATATATTTTCTCCTTTTGTCTAAAGAAGTATTTGTGATGTTTTCAAAACCATTTTAGGACCTCATGCAAGACCCTTATGAAAAGTGGGTTTCATAATCAAGTCAATAGAAAAATAAACAGTCCCTTAATCTCAGGTGCTCTGGAGATTTTCAGCAGCAAGAGCTGAAGCTTCACAATCCCAAGACCTAAGCTAGCAGTGAACACTGTAGAACATCAGAAATCTTCAACAAGATTTTTATAAAGTTCCCTAGGAAATCTGTTTAAAAATTGGGCAATGGAAGAGGACTTTACCTCCTGTCTAGATAAGTCAGGCTTGGCTCACTATAGGAAAGGATGTTTAAAAAAGAAGGATATATTTCAGCTATTAAAAAACATATTCCACTCTCTGTCTAGTAGTACTGGTTTTGTCCTAGGTTCTTCCAAAAAGATTCAAGTAAGATTTGCATGCTATGGAAAAAATACACATAGAAATCACCGTCCACCAGTATCTTTAGGAAATACCTTTGCTATTAATTTCAAATTTTGATAATAAGCAAGTTTCATGCCCTTTTAGCAATTACCTCTGATTCTGACCACATTCATCTGGAGAACTTGCTACATGTTGATAGGATTTCCAGTGTGTTTGGTTCTTTAGATCTGGAAACACCATTTCTTCTTTTATTGCTGTCTTCTGACAGTCACTTGTACCTGTTAATTTTAATTTCCTTCCACAGTCCTTCTTAACTACATACTTTGCCTTCCATGAGATAATACCTGCCTTAAAATACTTGGAAATAAAAAGATTGAGGTTTGGTTAACAGAAAGAAGAAGGAAGGAAGGAAGGGAGGGAGGGAGGGAAGGAGAGAGGGAAATTTCTACATCTCACTGATTACAACTTCTTTTAAGAGGGAAATCATTTTAAAAAATGTAATTATGGAAGGGGAACACAAAAGTATTAAAATTCTCAGAGTACTACCTGAAATATCTTTTAGATCAACTAACATTATAAAAACCCTGATTTGACAGTTTTCTGTTTGCAATAGTGATGTAGATCCCTGATTATCCTCCCTTATAGTGTGACCGACAAACAGAAGCCTTGGTATGAGCCTAAATTTAAAAAAAAAAAATCTAAAATATGAAATAAAAGATAGAAAAAAATATTATTGGAAGTCAATATTTATATTTTCAAGCAAACAAACAAGGTGAAAAGAGATGTGAATATACTATTTGTGACTTTGCCTAGATGAAGCATGAAGAAAATTATTTCACAGTCAAACTGTGCTGAAGCTAATTAGTACAGCAATAAATCTACTTGCAGTAAAACTACCAACTGGATTATGAAAATTCTGGGTAATTTGACTGAATAGGAAAAAATGCATAAAAGTATCTGTACTGTTATTTCTTCCAATTAAAGGGAAAAATGACATGTTAAGGTAAACAGAATTTACAATAACATAGCTTAGAGGAATTTTGCATTCTTCCAAAAGTTTTGTTAAAGAATAAAACAATTTTTTAGGCAAAACCCACTCTTTACAGTAAGGTATATAAGGGGGCTATTTTAGGATTTTGGGGAACTGGTAAAAGAGAGCAAAATAGTCATCATATGTTGCTCATGTTTAAATAATCTCAGTGAATTACAAAATTTTACTTCAAATTGGTATAATCCCAGTTGTGAAGCATATTAAGCATCTATTTACTATAAAGGAAAGTGGCAATTTTAAAGCTTTATTATGCTTAGCAAATGCATTACCCCATTTTGTAAACACACAGCTTTTATTTGCATACATTTACTACATTAAAAAAAAAAATCCTAGGCTGTAAATCAAGCACTTGAAAATTACAAAGTGTCAAATATGTCCATGTATTTCTCCAGCTTCATCATCCACTTTACAGAGTAGATAAAAGAAGGGCCCAGGAAAAATGTAAATAGCAAGTGCCATGATGGTATGCAGGAAGATCACAACTACTGTTGTATCTTGAATCGACTTATTCCTGTAATTTCATTTATTGAGTTTTAGATCTTAATAGCATTTTCATCTAATATTTAATATATAATATTCAAGAACTGTTTTCAGAGAAATTATGTATAAAAAAATAGTTGCTTAGAACATAGCTTTTCTTCTTAAAAACTTTCATCAAAACCAGGATTTTATCACTTAAACCTTCACTGGTTTCTGGTGGAGATATAGAGGCCTCCAACTCTATAGATAAGGATAGACCTTAAAGGTGTTGTTTTGTGTATTGCCATACTCTTCCCTCCTGCTCAAAGGACTACCGGTGTTTTCATAGAATATTTTATTGTTTCTTTCATGGTGATGTAAACCAAATCCTTTTTTTATATTTCTGCTGCTATTTTTGCTTCTTATCAAAATGTAAGCTATTTTATAGATAGCAGAATGCCACATCCCACCACCACCCCCCTAAATGTTTAATGTGGGCTCCCAAATCATTAGTGGCAATGCAGAATGAATTACTAGATCTGAAAAAAACAGAGCAGTTGTGATCCATTTTGATGAAATATATGAGTGCTCAACACATGTTAAGATCCTGACATCAAAATAACAGGAGAGTGGGTTTGAAAATGTCATTCCTATATTTTCCTTTTAGAAAGTTACATGTACTAAACCCCATAGATTTATTTTGCTGACCAGATTAAAAGCATATATACAACTATGGCAGTAAACATTAAAAAGAAAAAAAAGTAATAATAGGTATTTAATGTTTTTTAGGAGTCTTTACTTTCCAATGTACTTATTACCTTTTAAAGTGCTTTCTGCAGCTTTATCTAGAAGGTCTCATTTCTAACTCAGGCTTTAAACTCTAAAATAAAATCTAAAATAGCATAATTCCTATTAAAGTACAATTTCAAAGATTTTTCAGTATCTTTCCTTTAGTGTAATCCTAGATCTCTTCCTGCATCTGAATGGTGAGTTCCTTTCCCTTGGCTTCCTCAGTGAGGTTAATAAGAAAGGTACCAATTAGCACCTTTCCAATGTTCATGAAATAGCCACCACAGTTAAGCTGTTTACTGACAGCCTAACATACCCTAATGTATGGGAATCTGATGTTAACCATATGTAGATAAGAAACCTGAAACTGTTTTGGTGACCACAGGAATACCTTACCCATATTTCCCACAATACAAGATGTACCTTGTAATTTGAAGGAGTTCTGGGACAGGATGGCAATGCTGGCTGAAAGGTGAACACTTTCCACTCCTTACATGTTTTGCAGCAACACTATTGTGAGCAAGATGAATGGGCATGGTGGTATTTGTGGGTGTATCAAGTGTCTTTGCACACTGACAGAATGAGCAAGAATGCTATTACAGATAACAGGAAATATCTAGTGACATTTGATTTATGCAGGCATTGACAGTGATGGGCGCATTATTTTGGAAGAATTTTACTACTGAGGCAGATAGTCTGGCTATTTCCAGTACTCTTGTACACCTGTCTTAAACAGAATTCTTCGTGGATGAAATATGCCCTATCCAGAGCTTCCTTGGAAAACTAGATCCCTAAATCTGCTTGATTAGGAGGTTTAAATGCACTTGGAATAGTTCCTAACACATTTAAATTTCACCATAGAAACTAAAAGAAAAAAAAGCCCAAACACAAAATCATGACATTATATCTATTTCTTTTCACAAGAATCTGCCTGTATAACATCTTTATGCTGCATAAAATTTTACTGTTTTACAGGCAGTTTATCTTGTAGCTTTATTCAGCTGCCTCAAATTGCTGAAATGGAGACTGCATGTTGGAATTTGATGTACTGATATTGTAGATTATTGATATGTATTCATGAAGTAGAGCAGCCTGCCGAATGTGTGAATATTAAAACAAAAAAGTCCTACCTGAATCCCTTTGTCCTTTTTGTTACTGCCCTTGTTTCTGTTTATCCAGGGCCTTATCATATGATTCTCTGTGTAGGATTTTTTAGGAGACTTTACTGTCATTGTTTTCAACTGCAAGGGTATACTTCCATCACATGAAAGAGGAAAGCACTTCTGGAAGGTGTTAGAGGGTTGTCTGAATTTCAGTGATTTAGCTGCTGTCTTCACTGGAAGGTAAACTTTAAACTAAAGCAGAAGCCATGATTTGCCCTACATCATACTCTGGTAAAATATTGTCTTAAGACTACTCAAGACTTTAATAACAAATATTTATGAATGATACATGGTGGTAGACTGTATTTCATCACTCCAGATAATGGGCATTGGTTAATTCCAAGAAAAAAATGCACTCTATAAAACCTGAGATGTACACATGAGAATGAATTTCTCTGTGTGTTTCTGTGAGTGACTGTATGTCCACATAGGTGTATTATATTTTACACAATTAAAGATATCTGAAGATATCTTACTTACGAAATTTTAGTATGGAAAATATACCAGGACTGTTATATACAAATGTTATAAAACCTGAACTAGTGTTTTTAAAAATGTGGATGCATTGTGACGTCAAAATTCAGAGTTGTGGTGGGAGGTTCTAAATTGTCAGAACTCCACATCTGGGAAGGCTAAGAAGGACATGCATTTTATTAAGAGGAATGTAAGAAAATAATAATCCTTATCTGATACCTAAAACATACCATAAATTAATACTTCCACATTAAATTGTGCATTGAGAAAGGAATATAAAGAGAGTTGAAAAATAAGTCTTCCATATCCTTACTTCAACCACTGACTGGATCTGTGTCAAACTTCCAAGCATGCTATGCTCTGTCTGGATTACACTCTATAGTGACATCTCCCAAGGTGTAAGAAGGATTTGACTGTCTGTCCCAGGAACCCAAATGCCTTGTTTCAATTCATTGCTGATAATTCATCTCTAAGATACAAAAAAGAGAGTACTGCCTGGGTAGGAAAATTAAATGGGAAAAAATATTTTATAGAAGAAGTGGAAAAGAAAGAGTACTTGAAAGACATGAAACTTAAGAAATTCTTCTAAATGATGTATGAAGTCATGAGTGCATATGGAAAACTATTCTGTAGATTTTATATGTACTTCTGTAGAGTAGGTGCATGTATAAATTGTCATGAGCTGGCCAGAATGCAAGACCAAACTCATAGCTTCTTGACCACCAAGCCATTTCTGCTAAAGGCAAAGCACAGCTTAAAGGAAGAGTTACAGTAACACTTTGAAACTAAGCTACAGATAGCCTTTTAATCTGAATTTCTTCAGCATCTGCCTTTGCCTGACCTCCCTGAGAATAATGGAGTGGGTTCACAAGAAAATAGCAGATTTTAATTCATTGAAAAAAAGAGTAGCTGTGTTACTTGGCACCATTTACACTCATGGTCACAGATCACACCTGTGTTGCTTTATAACAAGTTTGCATTCTTTACCATCAGGCAAATGGACTTTCAAGACCAGGGCAACAAAATACACTAAAAGAATTTTCCACATAGTGTGTATGAGTGAGTACTTAGGTCTTCAACTTGCAGGCATTTTGGAAATGCTACTTCTTATGAAATGAGATGTAAAACTGGGGATGATTTTATTGCTAACAAGCTTTGCAAATATCTAAATTCTGGAAAACCTTGGGTAGTCTGCTGTGGGGAAATATAAAGTACTCTAACCTTTTGTAGTTAGTTTTGTATTTCTGGTCAGAGGTCAAAAAGAATGTCTGTTTAACATCTCAAGTCTTGATCAATTCTATGTTAAAAGAAATGTGGCAACAAGGTGTTGGGGTAGGGGAAGGAAGCATCACTCGGCATCCATCCTAGTACTTGTGAATTAAGTCCAGGTGTTATGTGGTCTGCTGTACATTGCTTCAAAATCTTAAAGGCAGCTAATAAGAGACCTTTATTTGGTTTATCATTATTAAAAGCATGTCTTACTAATTCAGCTGAACTTTGAAATATGTAAGAGTCTATATTATAATATTAATATGTGGATATATTTCTAAATAAAACTTAAGTTATGGATTTTGTGTTCTGAGTATTAGAAATTATACAGGGAAAGAATTTCAGCCGTAGTTGGATTCTTCACGTCTCCATTCATCATCTTGCTGCTCAAATGGGAACAAATACCAATGTTGTAAATTGCGAACATGACTTCTGATGTCTATAATTTGGGATTGTATAATGACCAGCATCTGAAATTCTGTCTCTTTATCACCAACTCAATGTGCCTATTGAGTAAAAGCAGCAGGTCTTACATGAAAGGCTTTAATATTGTAGATTTGATTATCAACTTGTGCAAATCAAACTTTGCACTAAAAAAATAATTAAAAAAAAGATGTTAAGCATCAAAAAATAAATCCAGTTTATGGCTGGATGCTTCATTGAGCAGATGGATATTTGGGAGATTCTGAAATTGTGGAAAAGCTAGAGTTTTATTTCAATTAATGAAGCAATTTCTTTAAACATCCTCTTTGTCATGATAGTAGGTGTAAAATCTGGACTATGTGAAGGCTGCAAACAGTCAGGAAGGGAAGAATAGAGGGTGTATAAAAGAAGTGGAATGAAGTGGTAGGTGGGATAAGTGTATTCATCAGGATGGACCCCCAAAGTACATTTGCCATATCCTCATTTATCAAGAGAACTGCAATTCCCATTAAAACAACAACAACAAAAAAAAACACAACAAAAGAAATCTCCCTTTGGCAAAACAGTGACAGCTGCTTCAATGACTTGCTTGAGAATTGCTGAAATTTGAGGTGGCAGTTTTGGCAAGTACTCTGGGTTCTAGTCACTTCAGACAGGGCTAGCTAGCATTATGAAAATCATATTTATAATGGGTGCAGAACTAAATGTAAGGCTGAGGAAATATCGCCTGTGTACAGATGCAGACACCCATAACTCACTTTCTAACTGGATAACACTGTTTTTAGAGATGGAATAATAGCATATATTACTGCTAGCAAGTGTCTCACCATATGTCCATAAGATGGTTGGCCTACATATTGATACCCCACCTGCAGTACTGCATCCAGGTCTGGGGTCCCTGACACGGAAAAGACATGGATTTGTTGGAGTGAGTCCATAGGGGGGCTGTGAAAATGATCAGATAGATGGAACACCTCTCCTATGAAGACAGGCTGAGAGAGTTGGGGTTGTTCAGCCGGGAGAAGAGGAGGCTCTGGCAAAGCCTTATTGCTCTCTTTCCATATATAAAAGGGGCTTATAAGAAAGACTTAAGAGAGAGAGACTTTTTACCAAGGCCTGTACTGTCAGGACAAAGCTTAATGTTTTTAAACTAAAAGAGAGTAGATTCAGACTACATACAAGGAAGAAAGCTTTTCTTCTGGGGATGGCGAGACACAGGAACAGTTTGCCCAGAGAGGTTGTGGATTTCCCATCCTGGAAACGTTCAAAGTCCGGATGGATGGGGCTCTGAGCAACCTGATGTAGTTGAAGATGTACCTCCTCAGTGCAGGGTGGGGGTTGGACTAGATGACCTTGAAAAGTCCTTTCCAACCCAAACCGTTCTAAGATTCTAGGATTTAGTCTGTAATTTAAGAGTTAATACTAAATAACAACTAAAAGGACTGAAGAAGTACCCCACACTGCCAATGTAGGACCAGGCTTTGTCTATTTTTTTTTAATTCCATGTACTGGGTTTGCATGGCAAGATTTTGATAGCAAGGTGGCTACAGGGCTGAGTTCTGTGAAAAGCTACTAGAAGCTTCCCCCATGTCCGACAGAGCCAATGCCAGGCAGCTCCAAGATGTACACACAGCTGGCCAATGCCAAGCCAAACAGTGACAGTGGTAGCACCTCTGTGATAACTTATTTAGGAAGGGGAGGAATAAAATAAAGGGTCAAGAGCAATTGCAGCAAGAGAGAGGAGTGAGACCATGTGAGAAAAACAGCTCTGCTGACACCAAGGTCAGTGAGAAGGAGCGAGAGGAGGTGCTTCAGGCACCAGAGCAGATTCCCTGGCAGCCTGTGGTGCAGCCCATGGTGAGGCTGGCTGTACCCTACAGCCATGGAGGGTCATGGGGGAGCAGAGACTCACCTGCAGCCCATGGAGATGAGCTGGGGGATGCCCGAAGGAGGCTGTGACTCTGTGGGAAGGCCAGCCTGGAGAAGGCTTCTACAGGGCCTATGGACCCATGGAGAAAGGAACCCAACACTAGAGCAGATTTGTTGGCAGGACTTGTAACCTCAAGGGGGACCCATGCTGGAGGAGGCTCCTCCGGAAGGACTGCACCCCGAGGAAGAACTCAAGTTGGAGAAGTTCATAAAAGACTGTTCCTCGTGGGAGGGATCCCACGCTGGAGCAGGGGCAGTGTGTGAGGAGTCCTCCCCCTGAGGAGGAAGAAGCGGCAGAGACAGTGTGTGATGGACTGACCACAAACCCCATTCCCTGTCTCCCTGCAGCACTGGTCAGGAGAAGGCAGAGAGTGAAGTTGAAACCAGGAAAGAGGGAGGGGTGAGGGGAAGGTGTTTTAGGATTTGGCTTTAGTTCTCATTACTATTCTCTGATTTGATTGGTAATAAATTCAACTAATTGCCCTGTCCAGCTGAGGAAGGGAGTGATAGAGTGGCTTGGTGGGCCCTCTATCACCAGGGTCAACCTGCCACATTCTAAATGAGAAGGAGCTTAACGACAGGTTTATGCAGGATTAATGGCATGCATGAGGCAGATATCTGTGACAGACAGCAAGGCAGTAGTTCAAAAATCTTTGTGATTAGATAGCAGGAAGCTATTAACTGGGAGTTTGCACTGACAGGTAAGTATAGCCCAACAAATTAAAAAAAAAAAAGTGAATTGATGATCAATTAATTGAAAAACTCACAAATAATATCGTTACTAAAAGAAAAGACAGTTTCCGTTGCTGAACTTTAACTGCAGGACTGCATTAATGGTTTGTGTATCTGGGTAAAACAAAATATGATTACATTATCAGTTCTTCATTCTATGGATAAACACTGTTGATATTTGCAGGGCAAATTTTTGGGACAGGAGCTTAAAACTCCATGTCTCTTTGCTTGAGGACAATAAGGACAGAGTGACATTTTAGAATAAAAGCAAATATCTTTCCTAAAAAAAACCAACAAAACAACAAACAACCAAAACAAACAAACAATCTTGAAAACCTCTGTGCCTCTGAGCAATTTAAAAATCTTATCTATAAATATAATTATAATTATTAACTGAGCAATAACTTCTTTATAGTCACAATTTATTGTTAGTGATTTCATTTATCTGTTTAAGTGGTAACAGTCTTCTATTAAAAAGTGTAATTTCTTACACTATTTGTGGTTTTGTATTCATAATGACTGTATTATCCCTATTTGTTTGCAACAAGAACTTTCAACCAGAATCAATCAAGAACACTAGGTTCATATGATCTGGATACTCATAAAATGCTTGATTCATAGACTGTTAAACTCAGAGTCTAGATTTTAAGGAAATCATAGAATCATTTCGGTTGAAAAAGACCTTTAAGATCATAAAGTCAACTGTTAACACTACTGAGACCACCTCTACACCATGCCCTAAGCATGACATCTACACGTCTCTTAAATACCTGCACGAATGGTGACTCAACCACTTATCTGGGCAGCCTGTTCCAGTGCTTGACAACCCTTTCTGTGAAGATTTTTTTCCTAATATCAATCTGCACCTCCCCTGGTACAACTTAAAGCCATTTCCTCTTGTTCTGTTGCTTACTGGGGAGACAGAGACCCACCTTCCTACAGCCTCCCTTCAGGTAGTTGTAGAGAGTGATGGGATCTCCACTGAGCCTCCTTTTACCAGGTTAAACACCCCCAGCTCCCTCAGCTGCTCCTCACAGGACTTGTGCTCCAGACCCTTCCCCAGCTCTGTTGCCCTTCTCTGGACACACTCCAGCACCTCAGTGTCTTTCTTGTAGTGAGGGGCCCAAAACTGAACACAGGATTAGAGGTACAGACTCACCAGTGCTGAGTACAGGGGAATGATCCCCCCCCTAGTCCTGCTGGCCACACTGTTCCTGATGCAGGCCAGGATGCCATTGGCCTTCTTGGCCACCTGGGTACACTGCTGGCTCATAGTCAGCTGCTGTTGACCAACACCCTCAGCTCCTTCTCTGCCGGGCAGCTTTCCAGGCACTCTTCCCCAAGCCTGTAGCATTCCATGGGATTGTTGTGACCCAAGTTTAGGAGCCAGCACTTGGCCTTGTTGAACTTCATAGAACTGGCCTCAGCCCATCAACTCAGACTGTCCTCTGGAAAGACTTCCTACTTCAAGCCGATCAACATTCCTGCCCAGCTTGGTCTCATCTGCAAAGTTATTGAAGGTTCTTTCAATAATATTGATGAATGGGTAATATGACGATCTCAAAGGTTGTATCCTTGTATTGAAGATAAACAGGTCTTGAAGGTCACATAAGTAAGATATTACATAGCTTACAGTTGACAGATCTTCCGAATCTGATTTCAGTGCCTTAAACATAACATCCTTCTTAAGAGCGACTATAGTTCAAAAATTGTTGATAGCACCATCAATGGATAACTATCCACATTATCCCAGAGCATAGATAAAGTCATACTACCTCAAAATTGTTTTCTGATTGGATCGCCCAAGAAGTTTAAATAGAAATATGTCATATTTTAACCCCAGTTGGCAACTAATAACCACACAGCTGACTGCTCACTGCCCCCTAACAGCATGGGGGAGAGACTCAGAAGAGTAAAAGTAAGAAAGTCAATGCACTGAGATAACAGTGTAATAGATAAAGCAAAAGGCATGTACACAAGGAGAGCAAAATAAGGAATTCATTCACCACTTCCCATCAGCAGTCAGGTGTTGAGCTATCTCCAGGAAAGTAGGGCTCCATCATGCCTAACAGTTACTTGGGAAGACAAACACCATCACTCCAAATGTTCCCCCATCCTCTTTCCCCCAGGTTTATATGCTGAACATGACATCATATGGTATGGAATATCCCTTTGACCAGGGATATTCCAGCTGTGTCCATTCCCAAATTCCTGTGCACCCCCAGCCTACTTGCTGTTGGGGTGGTGTGAGAGGCAGAAGAGGCCTTGACTCTGTGTAAGCACTGCTCAGCAGTAACGAAAACATCCCTGTGCTATCAACACTGTTTTCAGTACAATTGCAAACCACAACCCCATACTGGCTACTATGAAGAAAATTAGCTCTACCCCAGCCAAAACCAGCACAGTAAGTAATTTTTAATCCCATGGCAACCTCATAGAGAAGCTTAGGTAGTATGAACTGTACAAATGGACAGTGAGGTGGATTGGGAACTGCCTGGAAAAAAGAGCTCAGAGAGTTGTGGTCAGTGGGGCAGAGTCTAGTTGAAGGCCTGTGGGTAGTGGTATCCCCCAGGGGTCAATGCTGGGTCCA
>NW_010226044.1:0-11591 GCF_000690775.1 Eurypyga helias
TTCCCTCCCTAGAATAAATTCTCCTCCACGTACAGCAAATTTGCCCTCCTTCTTATTCAATAACGGTATTTACCTCTCCAGAAGGACGAGGCCATTGCCACACACAACACTGCGATCTAATTCATCCCGTTCCTTTTCATAACTCCCAACGCTCCATTATTAGGGCAACTTTATGTTTCTCTTGTAGTCAAAGGCCACAGCCCCGGTCACCCCGCGTTTCACACCATTAAGAACTAAGTTGAACAACACTGGGTCCCAGCGGAAATTTGAGGCCCTCTACTGTTAAGCTTTTGCTGAAATGAAAATTGATCTATTCGTCTTATTCTCCATTTCCCGTCAAGTAGACGGTTTTCAGCCCCTAACAAGGCTTGGCCGTGCGTGGCTTTCGTACCCAGCATATCCGAGATTCAGACTCTTCCAAACTCAACTATCCAGCGCGCATTAAAAATTCATTCCAAGTTATTATTAAAAAAATATTGAATATATAATTATGCAATGAAAAATCATGTTCAAGTTCAAAGAGAGCACAGGCAGGTCTACGTTTTCCCTCTCTCCTTGCTTCAATTCCTCCCATACGAACCCTTCTACAAATAAAGCCCAAAGATCATCACTACAGCCTCACTTTCCTCCTGGATAGGAAAAGACCATCCTATATTTTGCTATGGATGGGAATGCAACAGTCCTCTCCAAGCAAAACATTCGTGTTCCTTCTGACTTGCTTGCCCCCATCGCTGAGCTGTTTGTTGTTATTGCTTTCCCAGGTGCACAAATGGATGTCTCCGTTGGAATCCCATTGGTCTGGGACATGTTGCCAGCAGCATCCAGTGCCAGGTGCTTCGGGAGGTGGGAAAGCCGCTCCAGGACCCAGCCTAGTGCGCGTTACTGCACTGCGAGATGCATTTCACCCTTG
The DNA here is from genome assembly GCF_000690775.1 of Eurypyga helias. NCBI lineage: Eukaryota > Metazoa > Chordata > Aves > Eurypygiformes > Eurypygidae > Eurypyga > Eurypyga helias. Next base: position 911 of record NW_010226044.1, read on the forward strand.
CCAAAGCCCAAGTCCTCGATCTCCCAACTCCTGGGCGAGCAGAAGGATTTGGCCACGGCCAGTTTGGGGGGCAAGGCAGGCAAAACCCACCTCCCCTCTCCATGCTGCTGCCTCACACACTTTTTTAACACTTCCCTATTTCTCACGTGGTCAGTTCCCCCAGGGAATGAATAGGGCAGCCACGCAAGGGGAAACGTGTCATAAGGAGACCTTCCACTTGGGCACGTGCACGAGAAGAAAAATGAACTTACTGAACAGAACAGCTTCTGTGATCCTGATATTACCATTTCATTTCTACAACAGCAGAAGGGGCAGCTCACTACCCACGCAGGACCCTGCCACGCTGGGTGCTGTTCAAAAGACACAAGCAGACTAGGAAAGGATGCTGGATATGGAAAAGAGGTGAATCCTCCCTGTATTGGTATTTCTGCTTTACTGAGAGAGAAACCAAAATGCACTGAGACAGTGTGACTTGTGTCCACCGCGTGGCCCCAAGGCACCGAGTGGGATATACCTCCTGAAAGCACACGGCAGGGGGTAGGACCTAACAAAACATAAACACATACCCCCTTTAAGGTTTGCAACAGGTTCAGACAGAATTACCCCCCAGAGAGCCCAAAAATTCAACCTCTGCATCCCAAGCCTTGCACCCACCGCGTTGGCACGGCCCAAGAAGCAGCGAGAGGTGCATGGGGAGCGCTGCCGCTCTCCAAACCCGGCCAGCCCGAGCCATCCAGTCATCGAAGCTACCGAAGGGACAGCTCGGCAGTGTTTGAAGCCCACAGCATCGCTTCTCCTCTATGCTATACACACAGCAAGTGCCAGGTTGGTTAGTTTTTTGGCTTGGGAAAGGGTGGTGTTGAGCCGATAAGAATCGGGAAGCCAAAAGCCATGACATTGGATCATTTCCCAGAAAAGTTTCACTCTGAAGATTGAAAAAGACGGGTGATGGGATTAATTTGTCCAAGGGTCCCATCTCCACTGGCTTTGCTGGGAAGAAGGGAGTAGGGGGAGATGGAGCCCGGGAAGTGGCTTTGAAGACCCACTTGGTCCAGCAGAGGACAACACATCCATCCCCATCAAAGCCTGTGAAACCGATTTGAGCCCAGCCGCAGCGCTTTGGAAGCACGGAGGGCTGCAGCCACTGCTCCGAGCAGAGCAAAGCTTGGGATTGCCAGAATTGGGGAGAATTTGGAGCAGCCCGAGCTGAAACGACGCTTAGTAAGCAGAAGGGCTGCTGTCCCCAGCAGCCCTCTCAACGTCCCCTCCTCGCACAGATGTGTGCAGGCAGGACTGAACAGCATGGGAAGCAAGCCCCGACGCGCAGCAGATGGTACCCATTTCGCATTAACTCTCTGCTGTAAGCGGTGGCGGCTCAGGAGCCCTTCCCCACGCTGTTCCCATGTCCTTGCTGCAGAGGTACCTGCGATGGCCCTACCAGGGACACCCGCCTCCTCCCTCTCCACCTCCCTCCTGCAGCCGTGACAGTGCAAAAGCCACTTGGCTGTGATTTTATTCTTCCCCAAACGTATCAGTTCGCCTAAGAGAAGATATTCTCTCGTCACAGATTTTGCCTCAATAAAATGTGACATTTTCTTGCCTCCCCCTATTTACTGCACAACAGGATCTCATTCTCTGCTGCCGATTTACATGCAGAACTTTCCTTCTCAATTGTGGCGTTTTTTTTAATTGGGGAAGAAACTCTGCTACTTTTGTCGCATTCCTAAAGCGGCGATTGAAAAACCTGGAATGAGCTGTTCACAGACAGGCAGATTTCTGTTTAGCGCTCTTGAGATCTCTTTTCAAACCTCAGGCTTCCTCTGTAACCCTGGATAAATCATGGGGGATTATTCTGCGAGCTTTTATTAACTTGGACCACGCGTTTCCCCTTGGCTCAGCTATCTGTAAAATGGGAATAACGATAGCTGCTTTATTATCTGTGGGGCAGGCCTGTCTCTTGCAATCTGCTTGTACAGCACCTAGCACAAGGATGCCTGACGTCAGGTTGGGACTTTCGGGCAGCTGTAGAAATGCGATGACAAATAGGATTTGCAAGAGAGGTAGACGGGACCTTGTTAGCTATCGAGGTGATAGTAGATAAGATAAAGCCTACATGCCTGTACTGCTGTAAAACAAGAAGGGTCGGGCCAGCCTCCTGTACCAATTTGCAGCCAAGTATGACAAAATCCCAACAGGCGTCCCAAGGAAATAGGTGCTACTCAGAGAGGAGTGTGGGGAGCTGCTTATTTACTCATGTCAAAAGTGTGGAAGCAGCTGCAAAGACCCATCAACCTGTGATTGCCCTGGAAAATAATCCCATCTTCCTAGCTTCCTGCGATGAAGGCTGGAGAAAAATCAATCCGAAGCCAAGATTGGACACAGTAATACAATATTTATGGCTTTGGCACTCGAGTCAGGCGCAGCCCGTTGAGGAGGGGATGAAGTGAAGTTGCTTGTGTGTCCCGTGGGTGCCCAAGTGATGCTCACCCGTGGGTACCGCCTAGCCAAGGGACTTCTAGCAAGGCTGTAAATGTGTCACGCTCCCATGCAATGAGTCCTTGAACTCCATCAACATTTCCATATGCATGAAAACAAGGGAAGGAACAGGGCCCTAAAGATGAGCCCTGCTATACCCTAAGTTACTTCCCTGCCCAGGGTGGGTGCTCTATGCACAGCCACCCCACAGTGACCACACAGGACACTGACACTGCCAAAAACCCCACCCCTGTCATGATGCCACATACTTGATGGTCCCACTGCCATGGGGCCCCAGCACCAGAGCTGGGTGGGAAAGACAGCCAGGACCTGGATGCGACCTCCCCACTCAGCCACCCCAGCCAAGGCTGATGGCAGCGATGAGGAGGCACAGTGATGGAGGAGACCCACCCAGGGGCTAGCGATTGAAGGGAAGAACAAATGGGTCCTGCTCAAGCCTCCCCAAGTTTATTAGAGCTTATTAATTCCTTCAAGGCCATACAGAAGCTGACGGGCAGCCAACTCACTGCTTTGCTTGCTGAGAGCAGTCACAGAGATGCTTGGTCCTGGGTGCAAGGAGGGCATGGAGGAAGCACAGAAGGCAAGTCCACGGTGCCAGACACCAACCCTCCAAGCCTACTAGAAACAGCCAAACCACCCCTTCCCTATCCCAGCAGCCCAACCGCCAGCACGTGTTGCCCAGCAATACTGCCCAGCCAAGCCGCAGCACCACCCCAGGAGCATGGAAAGCAGCAGACCCCCACACAAGCATCATCCGTGAGGGCTGCCACGGGTGGCGGTGGGCACCGTCCCCCCTCCCCAAACCACCAACCCCCTCCGCCTCCGGGAGAATTTATAGGGCTGTCCCGGTGACACACCGTCTCAGTAACTGCAGAATGGCAGTTGTAAAAAATTCCATTTGCCAGCGTATTAGAATCCTATTAGCGCTCCCGGCGGAGAAATACCGCCGGCCCTCCTGGCGGGATTAAAGGGACTAGGACTCAGCCTCCGCAGTTTTATGGCCCTCTCCCCCATTTGCTGATCAAACTGACAGATATAAAGCTGCAGGCGAGAAGTGTCCTTGGCCCATAAGCCCCACGATGAAAAAAAAAAAAAACCCTTTGAAGCAACACAAGTGCCGGTAAGCAAGCGCCAGCGCTGCCAGGGGAGTGAAGGAGGCCATTTCTGCTTCCTCGTCGCATCCTCCCCTTCAGCCCAAATTGTTTTTTGAGGGGGAGGACACACGGCTGGCGCAGCACCGCAGATGCGGACAACGGGGCAAGAGCTAGTGCTGCCCGCCATACACATCCCCGTGCACGGCGAGGTGCTGCGGGTATGACCTAACGGACCCCGTCTGGCCGTTTTCAGGACCAGTTTTGGCAGAACACAGGCAGCTGCGTAATTATTGTAACGATCGCTCATAAATACCTATTGATTGTCTGCGGGGAGGGGAAAAGGGTTATTTACTAAGTCAGCGGACGGAGCCGCGCCAATGGGCGATCCCCATGCCAAAGGCTCAGAGCAGGGGTCAAACATCAAACTTGCAGCCTCTCGAGGACAGGCTTTGACCTTCTCGCTCAAGAAAGCATGGCTTCATCATCTGCATGAGCAAGTAGGTGGTCACGGAGAGGGCATGCCAACAGCCTTCATCCCTTGACTCCCCACACACTCGCCTGAGCTGAAAGCCCATGTGCCCATTTTACAGACCGGGAAGTGGAGTCCAAAGAGGGGAAGCCGCTTTCAAGCAAGCTGAAATAATTTGTTTTCCAGCCCTTAAGTGCCTGAGCCAAATTACTTGTGTGTGTTCATGAGTGCTCACCACCAGCACCCTCTCTTACACCCCAAACCAGACCCATTTCACAACCAACACATCTCCTTGCCAGGCAACACGCTCTCCGCACCTGCGATGTGATTTTCCTCCTATGCAGCACAAGGATGCCCAGCCGGAGCAGGGCTGACCACACGCTCCACACAAGGAAGGGTTGGGTTTGCTTATTTTTCCTTCCCAAGACACAAACAGGAGCTGGAACTGCACGCAGATGCTCCCAGAGCATGTCTGCTGCCTCTTTTTGAGGTCTTGGGGGGCTTGCCTGCCTGTGAGGAGCCTCCCTGGGGCAGAGGAGACAGTGTGGGGCTGGGTGCGGGCATCCCTGGCAGCCTTCCCCTCTCCCCGGGCTCGCAAGCGCAGCCTGGCTGGGGAGAATAAATAAATAATCGTGGACTGCTTGCTCAGCACGGCTGTAAATAGTTCATGAGTTCCAGGAGATTTATTCCCCTCTTCTCGCCTTAATGAGCCCACAGCAGCCATGGAGAGATGGGAAGGTTCATAGTTTACAGCCGTTGACCGGCATTTTTGGAGGGGGAACAGGGAGCCCTGTGGCTGCACGGCAGAGACAAGCGGGACTCCCGGAACAGCAGGCACAAACCCATCGGCTCATCCAGCAGCTCATGCTTCTGCCTGTTTCTGAAAGCAGGAATTACAGATCCAATAGCCGGAGAGCAAATGCTTTTCCTAACCCTTGAGGATTTGCTAAGAGGTCCTTGATGCTGATCCTGTTTGCTGCCTACCATCATCGTGAAATGACTGTATCCACCAGCCATCAGGAAGATCCTTCTCGAGAGATTTACATTGTGGTCTTACACAAACTCGGGAGACCCAGTCGGGCCTCCCAGGGAAACGGTTCGTCCGCAAGAGATTTGCGATGCAAAGCGGATGCGGGAGGTATTAAGAGTTAATTAAGAGGTATAAGCGTGACAGCCACCCCAGGGACAAACACTTGTAGCTGAGGACTGCAAAAGGAGTTGACTATTCATCCAAGCTCTCACTTTGAGGTCCCTGCTTTATTTCCAAAGCAAACTTGGCCAGACAGGGTTGTTCCAGGAGAATTTCTCCCATGCCACCTCTCCCTTCTAACAAAAGGGCCAGCAAAGCGTGTGAGCTCCACCGGGCACCCAACCCCTCCTCGCCGCAGAGCCAGCGCTGTAAAGGCTTTATCAATCCCCGGAGCCATCCAGCCTCCCCTGCTAGGTCTCTTTATTATGTGCCTTGACATTTCAAAGGGTTATATTTCCGCCTGTGAGAACCATCAGTCCAGCAGCACACAGTAATATATGGAGTAATAGAGTCTCAGCACAGCAGGTTTAATCTCATATTGCTGAAGCCCCTGGTGTCCTAGCTGAAGTAAGTTTGTCATTAGGAATTCCTTTCTCCCGACTGCAAGCTTGTTTTGTTTGGGGTTATTATTTTTCCCCTAAAGAGAAGAGAAACACTCGAGATTGATTTATGACTTTCCCATTTCCTCCTATGCAATGCAAACTGGCAAGCTCCAGAGAGGAGGAGAGATGGAAAGAGCCCAGCACTTGCTCTCCCTGCCAGCCACCACAGCCACGCTGTGTCACCGCCACCACCGGCTGGGTGACACCCTGGGGACCCTCTCGAGCCCTGAGCAGGGCCAGAGCCCTTTGCAGAGACGACGCCACAGCCTCACCCCAGCAGATTTACCAGCAGTGCTCGAGAGCCGCAGAAGATTAATGATCAGCCGTGGCGCATCCGCTAATTCAATGAGAGGGCTGGCTTTGAAGGGGCAAGGCAGGGGACGGGAATAGAATCGTGATATTTTCCATGGTGCCAACTTGGATTCGGTTGGGTAAGGCAGAAAAATAGGGCAGCAGAGACTGAAAAATTCAGAATGCCTCTACGCCTCTTAGGGCTACCCAAGGGAAAGGGGTTGAGCCCCTAAGATGCTGAAAGCATGAGGAGCAGATCAAAGATGTGCTGGAGGCAGCAGCCTGCCTGGCGAGGAAAGGGCCCTGATGTTTCCATGCACATGGGTCATGTTTCTCCATAATTAAATTTACCTTCCAGTCTAACCACAGCACCTGGGAGAAGATGCAAGCCTGAAAGCATCTCATTTTCCCTGGGTATCCCGATCATCTGGGAAAGGTGAGCTTCAGAGGTCAGTCTGAGTGTCACGCAAGCAGTGACACGTTGCACTGCTGGAGACCAGCTCTGGCCCCTGCATCCCCATCCTCCTGCTTTGGCACGCGGCCAAGCTGCTGGTGCAGCAGCTTCTGAACCATCACATATATAAACCCAGCATCCAACCTGATGCTCTCAAGTGTTTCCCTTCGCGTGTTGCTCTGGGACTTCGGCTGTTCAGCAGCTCCTCCAAGAGCATCCCAGCCAGCTCTGCACCAGGGCTCAGCATACGTAGATCGTCGCGACAGCCACGGGAGTATTTCAGCATGAGCCCAGAGCAAGGCTTGAACACGCGTCTCTAGATCCCCAATGTGATGTGCCCTAATGGCCATGAGGATTTTCAGACTGTAACGTGAAAGCCGGGATTAAATCAAGAACAGGAATGGGGCTGGCAGCCTTCTGGAGCCATCTTAGGGCAAGAGGACCCATGGGACAGATTAGCTTTGTGCTCAGCTAGTGCATGGCTCCAAAAAGGGGGAATGAGGGAGAGAAAGCTGGGACACAGATGCACGCAGCGATGCTAGATACCAGCTTGAAAGCCCCACGCAGAGACAGCCTGCAGCACCGCATCCACCTCTAGCTGGTAAGCAGAAACACCCCCACAGCCTCCAGCTCCTCAGAGCCCTTCCCAGACTCCTGGGACAGCTGAGTAATGCTAAAAGGCTTTATCTCAGACCCCCAAAGCAGAGGAAAAGAGCCAAGCACACCAACCCCAAAGAGCATCAGCTAAACGAAAGGACTTGGGAAGCCTGTCCCACTTGGGGCCTTGGCAATAGGTTTTGCTTTGTTGTAGGAGCTTTTTTCCTTGCTGCATTTGATTGCTTCTTTCCCCTCGAGCACGGTCATTCGTGGGAATCATAGCTTCATGGAGGAATGAGATAAAAAGGTGCCAGGAATGACGCCAAAACTCCTGGGCTTAATCCATCCAAGGCTAGTTGACATTTTCCAGTTGAAATCTCTGGCTCTATCAGAGCAGGCGATGCTCTGGCAGGCATCAGATAGCAAATCAGAGGCCATTGACACAGCAAGATGCTTTACTCGGATGTCTTGGACATGACAAACAACAGAGCTGAGCAGGCCTCTTGGTGATCTTTAGATTTCCAGTTGGGAAACTAATTGCAGAAGCTTAGTGGTGCTTTGTGGGGTCACTCAGGTACATCTGAGCAAGCAGGAGCCATGTGGGCTTGCAGACATCCTTTGGGGCAACAAATGCCCCTGGCAAAACCCAGTGAAAGTGGAAGAGCAAACCCATTGCACCTTGGGTTTCAAAGCCTCCCATAACCAAGAGAAAGAGCTGGAGAAGAATCAGGCAGAACCCATCACAGCACACTCCCGATCGTGGGACTACGCCCTGATAGCAGCTTCTCCTGGCTGACCTCGGACACCACAGGCTCATGAATATGGAGAGTGCCAGGCAGGAAAACAGCCGGAGAGAATTAACACCTTTAATGAAATAATAACATGGGCAAAAGGCTTGTTTGCCTGCGCATGGAAGCGTGGGAAAAAGCCGTGTCGGGGTGAAGCGAGTCTTGGAGAATGCCTGGCCAAAACATCCTTCCCCCCTTCTGGCATTTCAAGCCCTCTCCCTGCCACCGATCACACCAGGAGCCACAGAAGAGACACCTACGCCAAACCCACGGGAATGGGAGCAAAGAGGTCACTGGGCACATAAGGACCAGTGATTCGAAGCAGACTGTATCCCCTAAATCATGAGCATCAGACCCAGTCGTGCTGGGGCAGCTTGCGAATCCCAAAATGCCATGGACAAGATCCCCAGGTGAGGCCACAGCCCCGTGTCTTTCCCCAGATACCCGGGTAGCCTATCCCTTCGGCAGCAGAAAGGGATCCTTCTCTCACTAGCAAACCGATCGCTGCTGTATTGATTACATTTCAATTAGCGGGAATCCCATCCAGGCGGTGGGCTGAGCAGGACCAGCGAGGCAGTGACAGGGCTGGCAGCGTTAGCGAGCCTCCCTGACAGCGAAAAACACATTTCAATGCAGAGACACCTCTCGTGCCCCGTGCCATAGCCAACATCCCTGGAAACACCTGCCTAAAGACTCACTATCACATGTAGAATGCCCCTCTGCTACGAATCCCATTCACGCCAGATCCTTCTGCACGTTCCTATTTTCCCCAGCTTCTTGCTCCCTTCCCCATCAACTCCTCTTGCTTTTGTGCCAGGCAGGACAGCAATCGGTCCTTTCTGTGGATGCTTGGACCAAGAACCTCAATTAGAGCACAGGGTTTCCTCCTCCAGAAGCAAACCCTGCCCTTCCTCACCATGTCTCCCATAGTGAGGGCAGCTGTGTACCCCCTCCCGGCTATTTAACCTATGCCAGCAGCCCTTGGAGAGGCTCCAGCTCCATCAATAACGCTTTCCACAGGGATGTGATTTCAGGATCAGGGACTTCTCGTGTGTGTCTCTTGGCAGCGCATCCCAAGCCAGCCCTAGGATGCTGCAGCACCACAGCAAAGCGTTTCCCTGCGCTCGCTACGGAGGGCAGCAGGTAGGGAGCCGGTGAGCCCAAGCCCCAGCTTGCTGCCGGGGGTTAAAGAGGCCCTTACGCCGCAGGAGGAGGCTGAAGTTTCTCCCTCTCTTTTGGCAGGTCAAATTTACTGCAACAGGAGAACATTTCAGGAGAGATTTGTCATTGTTTGTGGTGGTTTGGAAAGCTCCTAAATATGCTCTGCGCAATCGTGAATGTAAATTGAATAGAAGGAAAAGCAATTTGCGAGGCATTAAAATCCCTCTGCAGGTTCCTTTGAAATGATCGATGTCTTAAACCACGATGCTATCTTGCCGTAGCCGAGTTGGCCAACGCAATCCAATCCTCGAAGTCATTGCCTTCACAGGTAACTTATCAGCCAGCGGACCGCATTTGCTCCTGACCCCGGCACAGGCACCGCTGCGCCTGCCAAGCGCTCGCCTCCCTATCTCTTACGGCACCTTTATCGCAGAGCAAGAGAGGGGAGGAACCCGCGCGGCCGGATTTCAGGATGCACGTGCCTGGCCTCGCTGAGATCCCACCGAGCGGCATCACAGCCCCAGCTGCCTGCAAGAGGGGACCCAGGACCGCCTTTGCTCGTGTTTTCGCATGATGCACAGGAACCCAGGTGACACCTCTTGGCATGAAGCTGTTAACCCTTAAGAAGCGTAGTCACTGGCCTCACGCAGCGTGTCCTGGCAGCTGCCCAGCTCCCCCACCCGCAGCACGGGCAATCTGCGGCAACACGGGAGCAACCACCGCGTCCCCGCTCCCCGGGTGGGGTGTTTCTGAAGGAGAGGCATTGCACCGGGTGCCTGTCAGATCTCGGCCAAGCCCCAGGGCAAAACGTGGGATCCGGATCCGAGACCACGCAGCTGACAAGGCATAAACCCAAGGAAGCAACAGTCGCACTCAAACACCCGGGCCATGCCCAGAGCCTGTGCATCTCCACGAAAATGTCTGTCCCCACCGCGTTACAGGCGTTTGAGAGCTTTTACAAGTTTTCACAGGACGGGATTTTACAAGAAGCTTGGATGGCTCCATCAGCAGCCACCACCACGACGAGTGCTCTCCAGGATGCTCTTGCTGCGTAATCCCGGTTCTTGGATCCAGCCCACGGGTCCCCCGGGAGCGCAGAATCATGCCGGTACGCGCGGGCACCAACACAAAGCTCCTACGGCAGTTGCAAGGCGGCTTCCCACAGCTCCCATCAGTCTGTCCCGCAAGGAGCAAGGGGGCCATACAGGCCGGGCGTTGTTTCAAGCACCGTCGGAAGGAGCCAGGATGCTGAGCTGATGAGGAGGATACAAGAACCGGGACGGAATAGACAATGATCTGCCGAGCGGAGGCATCTGCCTCCCACGGTGACCACTGCTCCCTGCTTCCCGGGGCACCAGTCTGCAGCAAGGAGATAGGCAATGATTTCTCTGCGAGAAAAGTTTCTTCCTAATCACATTAGCTAGAGCTGGGCCCGTACCCTGAAGCAGGCAGGTTTGTATCTATTTCAAAGCCTTCGCTTATTAAAATAAATTTACTATTAGAGCTGCGGACCGTCTCGCGCATATTTAAGCAGAAAGCCTTTGGGGAGCGGGGTTTTGCGTCACAGAGCAAGGGCAGGAAGCGAGGAAGGAGTGAGCCAGCGAAAAGGGATGAGGGGAGGTGAGACAAAGGGTTAAGGCTCCCTCCTTCCATCCCCAGCCCAGATCCAGCCTCTCTCAATCAGTGTGTGATTGCAATC
>NW_010226044.1:11614-22077 GCF_000690775.1 Eurypyga helias
CAGAGCAGACGAAAAAAAAAAAAGAAATCAGGCAGTGCAATCTGCAAAATTTATGTAAAAATCACAAACAACAATAAAAAACAGCTCTTTTTTTTTTCCTTCTGCTTCCCCTTGTTATTATTTTTCCCAAGGGCAGCAGGATGGGGTGGATCAGGGAGCCAGCCCAGTCCCACTCCTTGCGCCAGCCGGGCTGCCGTACCCAAATCCTCCCTACGTCAAGCCTTGCAATCAGTCTCCTTTACTACTAATTTTCCCTCATGTTTTTTAATTAAATTCCCCGCTTCCTTCAAATACCAGTCAATGAACCATCCACATTTCCTCCAAACACCCTTGAAAACGGTGAATCAGGCAATTAAACGCGGCGCCACGCAGAACTACCCAAAGAACCGGCGCGGAAGAGGCATCGCCCAGAGCGCGCACGGCCACAGCATGAGCCAGGGAGGCGGGCTGGGGTAAAAAACGGCTAACTTGGCTACGTTGAATTTTCAAGCGCGCTCAAATCAGCAGCCAAGTGCCACAGCAGCACCCAACCTGCTCGTTAAAACTTCGGAATCAAAGGTAATGAGAATCCTGAAGATGGCACTCATGGGCTACCCTTCCCAAGCCAACCTCCCTTCCTGACCCTCCCTAACGAGAGGTTGCCCAGCGCCCTGAAGCGGGATGATTCAGAGCTCCTCCAAACTCTCCAAGGTTGTCCAGGTTGGCTGTGAAACGCGTCCTTCCCGCCCGCCTTCCCACAGAGTTGGTTTCAAAGGTGGCTCATGATAAGGGATTTGAGGCCAAAGCCCAAAAAAAGAAAGCATGAGAAACTTCAGGAGGAACTGCGTTTTGTAAGAAGGCAGAAAAAAAGGGAGAAGAAAGATTCTCTTTCATCGGTTTGACATTTGCTGCCTTTCGGTTTTGCTCAGCAGCATCTCCTGTCTGTAACACCACGAGACAAGGCGGGGGGGCAGCGGCCTTGTTTGTTCGCCTGGGTCCCCTGTGCCAACCGGGGACTGGCTTACAGCTCGGCATCGAGACTCGGTGGGAATTGGATGAACCGCGACAGTTTGCCTCAGCGTTTCGCTTTGAGGGCTGAGGCTTGTTTGAACGAGCAGCTCAAAGGGACGGGAAAAGGCCTCTGAAGCCCCCCGCAGCTTGGGACTGCATGAAAAGCCCTGGTGAGCCCTCGGCAGCTCGCTAACACCCTTGTTCCCTTTGTGCCAGGGCTTGCTCACGCCTCTGCGGAGCATTGCTGAGAGCACAGGGCTGAACCCACACAAGTCCTCGTTGCTCCACGGGGTTGCTGGAGCCAGTTGCGACCCCGAGCAGGCAAGTGCTTCGTGCAAAGCAGCCAAGACTGAACTCTGCTTCAGCCCTTGGGCTTTCACCCTCCCCAGCAACGAGCACTCCTCAGTCATCTTCCACATCACTGTGGCTCAGGGCATCAGCAAATGGACCTTGAAACGAGGGGTTGGCAGCAATTTCATCAATGGTATGGAACAAGAGTGACTCCTAAGATGCACTTTTGTGCATCACAACCCTTGCAGGTGGAGACCCAACGTCAGCTGCATCCAAACCTCCTCCACACCCTGGGCTGCCTTGGATTTGGGGTTCCCGCTCGGCACAGCCACACGGGCACAGAGGGGTATTCTGTACTTAGATGGAAAAGCAGCTTATCCCAAAGACAAGCTGCAAGAATTGAAAGGCTGCAAGAATTGGGCTTGTTCAGCCTGGAGAAGAGGAGGCTCCGAGGAGACCTCATTGCAGCTTTCCAGTATCTGAAGGGGGCCTACAAGGGTACTGGGAGAGGACTTTTTACAAGGGCCTGTAGTGACAGGACAAGGGGTAATGGGTACAAATTGAAAACAGGGAGGTTTAGATTAGATGTCAGGAAGAAATTCTTCACAGAGAGGGTGGGGAGGCACTGGAACAGGTTGCCCAGAGATGTTGTGGATGCCCCATCCCTGGGAGTGTCCAAGGCCAGGCTGGATGTGGCTTGGAGTAGCCTGGTCTAGTGGAGGGGGTCCCTGCCCATGGCAGGGGGATTGGAACTAGATGATCTTTAAGGTCCCTTCCAACCCAAACCATTCTGTGATCCTGTGATTCTATGACAAAAGGGTGATGGTGAGAAGGCAGCGTTTCAAGCCTGAAGACACAAGACAGAGGCAGGCAGAAGGATAACCAAGCCCATTTTCCTCCTTGTCCTCATATCACCTTGAGTATGGTGACTTTCAGAAGCGTTAACACCCAAGCAGGGCTGCAACGGTAGGATCAGGCAGGACTAGTCATAACTAGAGGCTTTATTAGGCTCATTTATTTATTTATTTCAATGAGCGGTCGGTGTTAGCCGCAGGTGTAGCAAAGAAGTGCCGGTACTGGGGACGGTAGACAGGGTAATATGTTATTGAGAAGTCTTCTATTTGTAAGCAGAGGGCCGCTCGAGCTGCTCCTGTGCTCTATGCATTATTTATAGCCCTGCCTAGCGCCGCCGTCCCCTTTATCTGCCTTGCAAGGGGCTCGGTGAGAAAATGAATCTTTGACTCAGCAATCTTCGTCCCAGCCAAATGAAAGAGAAATACACACACATAAATATATATATAAACCAAATCCACTCTGGGGAGGTGACAGGGAGCTAATCCAGCCCCCCCGAGAGGCTGTAGGTATTGGCTCTCGGTGGCTCAGATTTAGCTCGTACATAAATTGTCTACGGCTCTTCCCCTTCTGCTGACCTCCACCGCCGCGTCTGTCTGTCCTTAGGCTGCGTGCCGCTGAAGCAAACCCAAACCCCAGCCTTGGGGAGAGCTTAGGAAGTGCCTAACACACTCTAGGTGCCGCCATCAATTAAATACATCTGCACAAGACATAAAAAGTAAGCAGGGGTGACTGAAAAGCTCCAGTTTTTTTTCCTATACTCACATACACACGCATGTACTTAAAGCCAATTTTTCAAACAGTAAAACACTGTTGAATTTTTTCTGCATGAAAAATTCATTCTGTCTCACAGCCATCTAAAAAGCAAATAAGCAAACAAACAAATCAACCCTTCTTGGTGGAAAACACATCACCCAAACCCTTGCCGATGAATCCTCTTCGCCACACAGACAGACACAAATTCCAACCAGCCCTCGACGCCCTTATTGCTCCCACCGCTGGGAACGAAGAGCGGATAAAATACAGCCACGAAAATAAAACAGCGATAATACTAGCATTAATCAGCAGGGTCTCATGGAGAGAGGCAGAGAAGGGAGTTATTCCTTTCCCCATCCCAGCCGTGTTTGCCCCGGGAGTACGGATCAGCCTGCTTTTGCAGGGACCCAGCCCCGGCTTGCAGCAGCCACCACCACCAGCTCATTATCACCTCTTCCTCTCCCGCATCCAGGATCTTTATAAATAGTTCTTCTAATCAGGGCCGCTTCCCCCACCGGGAGCCCATGTGCAAAATCCTAGCAAATGGGTGCCCCAGATCTATTTTGGGATATGCCAGGGAGTCAAGCTCCCCAGGGAGACTGCGCCTCCGGCAGACCCCCATCGCCAAGGCTGGTCGGGGTGGGAAGGGGTGTGCTGGAGCTGCCTGATCCGCAGGGAGCGGCAACAAGCAGCAGCTTTCCTTCCCCCTGGGATGGAAACTGCAACGCTGTCGGCTCCTGCAGGTGAGGAGCTGAAGGCGCTCGTATCCTCAGAAAGACAAACCCGGGCTACAGGGCCGCTGAGAAGTGATGCCGAAGACATTTGCTATACGTACCACGGAGATAAGTTGCATCGGACCCTGCTACTGGGGAAATAACTCCTCCTTTCTCTCCTTTATAGCTCCTCTGGCTAAAATCCTGCCTAGCAAATCCTCTCCGTGATAACGGGTGGAAGAAGGGGCTCCCTTCATCCCAACTCTCCCCAAACCTGCTCCCATCTCAATGGGAATAAAAGCCAAAACACCCAAACGAGTTTTCCACTCCTTGGTGTGAACGCAGCCGTAGTGTCACCAGGGATTATTCCATCACAGCCTTGGAAGCGCTACTGTGCTCAGGCAAATCTCTGTGCACCAGTGCTGGTAAACCAGCGGCACCAGCTGCCACGATGCCCATCGTCAGCCACGCAGCGCTACGGCAGGTCAGCGACATGGCCTGGCGGGGTATTTGGTGTCCTGTCGATCCCTAGGCACCATCCTGTCCTTCCAAAAAGCTGGCACCAGTGTGCAGCAGCAGCAGGACACGTGCCCTTTGGGAGACTCCTTCAGAGCATCCTGCCCCCGGGATCACCCTGTGCGTGCGCACCCAGGACCGAACACCGCTCACGTTGCTCCTTCGAGGACAGACCATGAACTACCATCTTTATAAACAACCAAACCAACCCCAAAATCCTCCCCTGTGCTTTTTGCAGGGGGCAGATAGTGGTTCAAGATGCTAACAGGCACTGTCCCTTACCCCCACATCACCATCCCGGGATGACACGGCTCCCATACAGCGGTGCCTCCGGCCCCAGGACAGCTCCACTCTACAAGCTGGTAAGGAGAAAGATTGACCAAGCGCCAGCCAGTGCCGAGCTGAAACCCACTGCGAGACAAGTGGAGCTGGCTGGGCATTTTTTGAGACATTTGCTGCCCGTAAAAGTCTTTCCTAACAGAGAAAACATACCCTCTGCCACCAGCCTGGAGCAGATGCAGGCTTGGCAATCCCAGCCCAGGAGACGCATTCGTCATCGAAGGCTGGAAAAGCATTAAAATAATTGAAAAGGTAAATAAAAGAGAGGTGGTGAAGAATGTGGTTGGCAGCACCTTCTGCTCATTAGGAAAGGGGGGCACTTAACACTACACAGACAGCAAATTAGCCTTTAATCATCGCCAGGTTTTATCTGCGAGCATGTTTCAGCCCTTGGCACCTCCCTCGTGCCGGCAGCCCCGGGGACTCCGGCTCTGCCTCAGCTGCTTTGTTGTCTCGGATCAGCAGAATAAGGGAGCCGTGTCGGCAGAAGATACTTCTGTGCAGCCAGCGAGAAGTTCACACACAAAATTGATATTCGCCGCAAATTATTTTGGATGATTTACTGGAATGAATTAACTCGCGGCGACGCGGAGAACATTCCAACACCGCTGCCGCCTGCCTCCCACCAGCAGCACCCATCGATAGCACGGCTCGGGTTTTAGCCTTGGCTTTGCTTTCCAAGGATGAGGGTGGCAGCAGCTTGGAGAAGGGCTCTTAGGAGAGCTCAGTAAAAGGGAGACCCGACGCGGATGGACTTGCTGCATGGATGCTTTTAGAGGTTTGGGCATAAAACCAAGTCGACCCAACACGCTCACGTCAAGCAACTCATCATATTTAGGGCAGGGAGGGCTCAGGTCCCATGGGAAAGACTGCCAGCATGAGGAGGAACTGGTGCTACCTGAATTTGCTCATGAGCAAATCACCTCCTGGTTTTCCAAAGGGCACAGGCAGGGAAGGCGCCCCATGGAAGTGCTGGCACCCTGGGAAGCTTTAAGAGGAGTGGGAGAACACCCAGGGAGGACAGGGTCCGTTTCACCCCAGCTCTGCTCTACTGCCTTGGTTTCCCTGTTCGTAAAAAGGGGAGATAATGACACTGACTGATCTTTGTCAGCTCTTTTGAAATCCCAGGATAAAAGAGTCTGTTCTTAACACGCAGAAAGAGGAGCATGTCCAGCTGGGAGAGCTCTTCCCTTTGTCCATGTGCCCTTGTGACAGTGACTTCTGCAGTGTTCCCTCACCTCCTAACCAGAGCACCAAAGTGTCCAGAGGTCCCCCGCCCGTGCTGGCGTTTCCTGAGGGATCCCGGCAAGCCGGAGTCCCACGCAGGGGCTCGGGGAGGCTGCCGGCCAGCTCAGCAGAGGGTTAACACCGAGTCAATAGCATTTACAAATTGCTCTCGGTCCGCGAACACCCCAGGCCAGCCCCGCTCTTGCCGTGACTCCGCTGACTTTGACAGGCTTACAAGAGGGATGAACTCAATCCCTCAAATCCTGGATTTCCCTCCCACCACCTCTCTGGCCCTAAGGATGATCAGCAGGGTTTGGTGGGAAGAGGGAGTCCTCCTGCACCTGGGGCTTCCTCAGCCACCCATCCACCCACAGCAAAACCAAGATGAAAAGGTCCCTCCACACCTTCTCCTGGCCAGAGGATAGGAGGAGGAGGTTGGCTGCAAGCTGCCTCAACATTTCCTGCATCCTGGGATTGCTCAGAACTCTGCCTAATCCCTTGAGTAGCTTAAAGCATCCTCAGGGATCTGTCGCTTTACACGCTGAGCCCTACAAAGCCAAGAACAGCGAAGGACGCTCGCTGACACCCCGTCCCCACCCGGGGAAGGAGCCCAGCAGCCCACGAGGGAGGATGCCCAGGGGCATTGCTGCCCATCACAAACCCCATTTTCCAGGGGGGACACACCTGGGCTTCCATCCCTCCCCCGGCACAGCACCCTGTGCCCCAA
Source organism: Eurypyga helias (assembly GCF_000690775.1). Lineage (NCBI taxonomy): Eukaryota > Metazoa > Chordata > Aves > Eurypygiformes > Eurypygidae > Eurypyga > Eurypyga helias. The sequence goes on from NW_010226044.1 coordinate 18,026, forward strand.
GCAACACCCATTTCCCTCCTCCGCTGAGCCTGAGGGACAGATGTCCATCAGGCGGGAGTTATCCCGTGCTGACCCCCACGCCTGCCCGCCGGGGGTCCGCCGCCCCCTCCCCGTGGGACACCCAGCCCTGCCAGGCTCTGTTTTCAGTTCATTGAACAGCCTGTACAGAACCACCTAAACTCTGGCAACTCTTTGAAATAAGCACGGAAATTGGTTTCCAGGCTTCAGCAGTTTCTAAATAATGGATGCTTAAGATAATAATAAAAATTAAAAAAACCACAAGCGACATACAAAGTGGATTTTAGAGGAGAAACAAAAAGGTGGAGCATATTCTCAATGCGAACCTCCAAGAAAACCTGAAACAGCACAGAGGGAGAAAGCAGGGACCAAGAACCACTGGCTGCATCCTCCAATTTAACCCCCTGCTCTTGCAGTGGAGAAAACTTCATTTCCCTGCGCTCCCCCCGCCCAACTCCTCTTCACTTTATATTCCACCTTGATGCAGATGTGATATAGTCTGTCAGTGGAAAATTTGGGCTGAAAACCACGCCAGCCTTCGGGAGCCATCCGGATTGGATGGGAGAGGTGAGAGGAGGAGGGCGTGTGTCGAGCGTGAGTGTTGCAACCGGGCTCAGAAGACGGAAGGGAACTAGAAATCTGGAAGGCATCAACTTTTGGCTCTCTCCGTTAGCCAAAAGACATCCTTGGCTACTACTCAAAGGGAAGGACTGAACTGCTCATTCCTGCACAGCAACATCATCCGCAGCCGCGAAAGGACTCTAGTATTCACCTAAATCCATAAAACGTGCTTCCCGCCAGGCTCGCAGCTGGGGTGCATGTGATGGGCACCTCCCAGGAGCGCTCCATGACCGCAATAATGAGGGTTTGGGAGCTTTTGCTGCTCCCACCGCTGGCGCTGGTGCCACCTCCCCTCGCAGGAGGCAGAGCCACCAGGAAAAGAGGGAAAGGAGCCGGGACAGGACTCCTGTGCTACAAGAAGAGGAGAGAATTTGCTTTCCCTCTTCAATAGGTATCAAAAGCTCGGTCACTGGTGTCCACCCTTCAGGGGAAGGGAAAGTCTGGGAGAGCTGAGAGATGCTCCCCACAGCAAGACCACCGCAGCAGCTCCTGGGCGCCCCGAGGGCCGTGACACCACCCGGGAGGGATGCTCGCTTTAATTACACCGTGCCCGTTACCTTTCCGCCTCGCCCAAATCATATACACGCGTTGTAATTCACTCAAAGGGGCTTTTTCGCCCGAGTCAGCAAAATGAAGAGATTCAATTACAGCCTTTGACTGGGCCTGCTTATTGTTATTTATAATACAATACATCCCAGCTGCTAGGGAGAGAGATGTACAGGTGCTGAAACGTCGCCTGTCCTGCCGGTTAATTGAAACGCCGGCGCCTCGCGACGATTGCTCCTCCCGGCCTCCCCGACGCCGGGCCGCGGTGGCATCTACCTGCTGCACCGTAATAGAGAGGCACTGTCTCCAAAGGAGACCCGTGGCAGGAGCAGACCTCTTAACAGCCGCCAACTCCTGCGCTCCAAACTCGATAGCTGCCGAGCTACAATGGGGGGTTTCAAATGAATCCTGGAAGAGTGCTTGGGAGGAGAATGGCTCTATTTTTGAAGAATGGCACGGGGGGGATCCACAGCCATTTCCTCTGAATGGCCTCAGACCCAGCTGCACTTTATAAGCAAAGAGATGAATATTTTTCCCCCCTTTAAGCTGCCCAGTCTCGCTCCATCTGCAATGAAGTCATGCTACCTGAGTCCGTTCTGTCCCTGCCGCGCTACTAGGGAAAGGATGCCGAGGTCAAAGATGAGCTCATTAGCTTCTGCCGGGGGCAGAAAGCAGGAGGAGAAATGGCTTTGCCCTCCCGGAGTACAGCAGGCTCGTGGGAAGAGCTCGGCTCAGTGCCAAGGGCTTCACAGCTCGCCCAGATCAAGGCACAGCGGGGATCATTTCCCAGGCGTACGGCAGCCAACGAACACCCTCTCCCCACCTTCAAGAGCAAGCACAAACCCCACCAAGTAGTTGCCCAATCCCCGTCTAGTCCTCACCCTGATTTGGGACAACACATTTGGAGTCCTGGCTGCAAACAGCATGGCTCAGCAATAAATAATATTATAGGAAGCCAATATGATGCTCGATGGCTGCTTCTCTCTCCATCTGCACAGGCAGCAAGCCTGGCCCTGAGGATGACCTTGGAAAACCAGTATAGACCCACTTCCAGTGAATTTTGCTTCCCCTTTCCTAAAGCGGAAATAAAAGCATGCGATAATCAGGGTAACGGTATCCCAAGCAGACTGACACTCCTCTTGGCTAGCAGAGGAGATACCCTGCCCACGTAGGCAGCGAGACAGGGGGAGATGGAAGCGCCGTGCAAATCCCTCTCCCCTTCCTTGGCAACTTCATCTCTTGATCATTTCTGACAGCCCAAGTTTTGTCAGCCAGATGCATTTAAGGGAAAAACAGAGCAAGTCAAAGCAAGTCGGAGATGCGACTGGGGAAGGGGAGAGGGAATAAGAAGTAGGAGGAAAGGAAAGGTCCCTGGAGATAGCAGTGAATATGTAAACTTTCTCGATTTCCTCTGCCTACTCATACCTCTGTGTGTTAACAACCAGACAGACATCTTGTATATATTTGATAAATAAGCCTCTCCATTTATTCAGGGAAGTGAATTTGTAGCTATTATGATTCAAATGGCATGACAGGTTCTGGATTGTTGTATTTTTTTTGCTATTGAGTTTACAAAAAAAAAAAAAGAAAATTGCAAAATTCAGAGCAATTTTCTTTGGCTATGGATCCCCACAATGCACAGATAGAGAGATACAGTTTTTTATATATAGATATGTATTAAAAAAAATACAAAAGCCAGTCCGAGTGCCTCTTCCCTTGAGACAGGAAGATGAGGGGCACAATAAATAATTTAGAAATTGCTACCCTCACTTGATTCAGAGTGATGGATCTGGCATGTGTTACAACAAGGCACATGCTGTATTCATTACCCATTGAGCTACATTTTAATTTCTCCCTCATTAACCTTATCTGTGACTGGGGTTGTGCATCAAGTCAAATCCTTCGGATGTCAATCAATTCATTAGATGGTTGTTTAGTTTGTCATATGTGCTGTTATCGCTTATTAGACTGCCACGCCGATCAATCAATCAAAAGGCAGCGAGGAGCTGGCTGGAAGGGGACGCGCCGCGGCGGGCAGGGAAGCAGGCAGGCAGGAATCCACAGACGGGGGCCGCCTGGAGCAGAGCCCACGCCTCCGTAAGGAGCACAAACCAAGGCAAAAAAGAACTCAAAGAAATTCAAATAGGTCCCTTTAAGCATGGTTGAAAACCAGCTTTGTTTCAGACCACTGAAGCGAACTATAGGCGTATAAAAGTAATAATCAGGTTAGCTAAGTGTTTACCGTCAGGGGCTGAAAACACAGCACAAAGGATGTCACTGGTCTCCCTTCCTTAGCAATCCTGCCCCTGTTTCCACCTGATACTTGCCTCCCATCGAGTTCTCCAAGCATCTCCTTCAGTTTCCAATCGATGGAGCATTAACGCAAAGCTCTGGGTTGGCTGGATCTACATTCCCACCCAGTCCCACCTTCTCGGCACTGACCGTCATTACCATGCATGGATGAAGGCAGAGGCCCCACCCGTCGTGTTGGGAGAGGGGCTGGATTCGGGCTGGCACCCACAGGGCACAGCCCGTGCAAGATGGGGATCCCGGGGGACGCACGCACCCCCAACCTCGCCTCCTCGTATCCATTTATTTCCACTGGTAGCACTACGGGGGGGAAGCACGACAGCACTTACATGAAGACATGGCAGATTTTGGATCATTTCCCTGCCTACCGGCAAGAACCGATGCAGAAACCTCTGTGCCAGCCCAAAACCCCTCCATGGAGCATCCAGAACCAGGTAACAACCCGGCCAGGGGCTGCAGGTGATGCTACACCCCCTGCATCCCAGCTCCCCATCAGTAGGGCTTCTCACTCCTCCTTCCTCTCCCCGGCATGCGGCTGTGGGTGCTGGAGAGCCGAG
>NW_010226044.1:22092-22886 GCF_000690775.1 Eurypyga helias
TCCAGTTCAGACGCCTTCAGCCAAGCTGGTTTATCTGCAAGGCTCTTCGTACAGGGGGAGGGCTGAGGAAATCCCACTGTGAGTACTTCAGTTCTGCTCAGCGTTTCCCCCCCTACTACCACCACGTAAAATAAAACAAGCAACACAATAGTAGCTTTTTTTCGGGGGGGAGGAGGGGTGGGAAATGGGTCAGGGTGGAGCAGGGTATTCACCAGAAAGTCAGGATACGATTTGCTCACAAATCATAGAATCCTAGAATGGTTTAGGCTGGAAGGGACCTTAAAGCCCATCTAGTTCCACCCCCCCTGCCATGGGCAGGGACCCCTTGCACTAGACCAGGTTGCTCCAAGCCACATCCAGCCTGGCCTTGGACACTTCCAGGGATGGGGCATCCACAACATCTCTGGGCAACCTGTTCCAGTGCCTCACCACCCTCTCCGGGAAGAACTTCTTCCTGATATCCAATCTAAACCTCCCCACTTTCAGTTTAAACCCATTACCCCTTGTCCTGTCACTACAGGCCCTTGCAAAAAGTCCCCCCCAGCTTCCTTGTAGCCCCTTCAGGCACTTGAAGGTGCTATAAGGTCTCCCCGGAGCCTCCTCTTCTCCAGGCTGAACAAGCCCAATTCCCTCAGCCTTTCATCCAGGAAGCCAAGCACACTGCTCATGTGAAATAGTGGAAAACAGTGAAAATTGGTGGAAATACTTCCAGTTCCACTGAAAACAGTGGAAGGACGGAGCCTGCACCCAGCATTAGCGACCACCTGCAAGAATATGTCAACTACAGCCTTTCC
>NW_010226044.1:22901-41670 GCF_000690775.1 Eurypyga helias
CTACATCCTTCCCCTACAAGGCATCAGTCCACCCATGTCTCCAGGTCCAGCCAGGACCCCCCAACCGCCGTGCTGAGCATCATGAGTGAAGCTAAGAGCCAGCCTAAGTATCCTCTTCCTCATCAGCAACCTGCAACAGCAAAGCCAACCAGGTATGGGCTCTATTTTCCACCCAGTTCTTTAAAAATAGCGCCCAGCTGCCGTGGGAGTCACTTCACTGCTCTCTCCCTGTCCTTGCCCTGCGGAAAACCAAGCAGAGACACAGAGCAACGGGTAAAACAGCATCCCTCGGCTCTCAAAGGCGGGCTGAGGTCAAACCTCTGTGGGGACGCTCAGGAAACATCTCAAGGGCTCCCTGACCTTCCAAAGACCACGCGCGGTCACTCCAGATGCCACTGCAGAAGGCGTGTTTGTGCTGGGACCTGCCGCAGAAAGCTTTGGCTTCCCACCGGCAGAAATGTTTGCAGATGAGGGAAAAGCTTCCAGAAGGCTCAGAGAAACATCCACATTTTTTAGGGGCTCGTCTGAACCCATTAGCACATCTTAATTGCTATCGGCACAGAGGAACGACAGACTTTCGCACGTCTGCCGAGTCTGTCTGCCTGCTCAGGGATAAGGAAAAACCACCGGCACGCAGCCCCGAATCCTGGAGGCTGGAAGTTCAGTCTCCTCCGTGCACAATCTGTCCCCGGGGCTCCTCAGCTGTTTGCAGGAGGAGGTAGGGAGAGGGAAAGGAGCCAACGCTCTCCTCCCAGCCCTCCTTCTTGGCGAGCGCCAGGAATCGAACCAAGGCTTTGCCAAAACACTCGAGCACCGGAGCTGAACCCGGAGAGACACCCACGTTCCCCGCGATCCAGGACCGGAGACGTCACTCACACCAATGCCTGACCATGCCTACAGCACCGCGGGGATGTGGCGAGGTTGCCCGAGGACAGGAAGGCTCCCCCAGACTGGGAAAGGAGGTGGCAGCCAAGGGATTGCACCTCTCCCGCCGGCACCCAGTTAGACCCTGCCGCGGCTGCCGGGAAAAACTTGGAGCTGGTGCAGAGCATCGGTTAATTTGTAATCATGGAAACGGCCAGCCCGGGTCAGCGGCTGTCGGCGGAGGAGCCGGGGAGTGCTGCCGGTTGTGATCTGTTCATTTTTTTTCATTTCTTTTAAGGGGATTTCATTTAAAAAAGCTGCCTTGATAAGGAATTTACCAGGGCAAAATGAGATTACACCGGAGCTCAGAGTAGCTAAACGAAGCAGCCTTGCTGGGGACTCAGATGCTGCCGCTTATACTATCTCTCTATCATCACATATATCCTTCTATCTAATCTATCTAGCACCGTATATACCCTTTAGCTCACCAGCTCTCACAATCCATGCCCTCTATCCATCATCCACCTATTCATCAACACACATCCAGCTCTATCTACCTAGCCATCACTATAAATATCCCATCCATCCATCTCTCCCAATCTATCTCTCATCAGAGAGACCCTTTCACTACCTACCTTCACATATATATCTATACACACACATCCTTGTCTGTCCATCTGTCATCAGCAGAGAGCTCACCTCCTCTCCCCTTCCACCCCCTTATCCCTCACCACACGTATCCTTCCATCTCCCGGCCCATCCATCACAGCTGCTCACTCGCAGGGGCTGGGGGTGCCTTCTCCGCTCAATTTACTACCCGAGGGCACCTGATATTTTGTGGTGGAGCACTGGATCTATATGCTATCAAGCGTCAGGTCCCCTCCTCCCATGGCCTGGCACTCCTGGAGAGGAGATTAAGGGGTTTAGTGCCGGGAAAGGTGCTCTGAGCCAGCTGCAGAGGCTCCTTGCTGGAGTGAAGATGTGCTGGACCCACACATGCCTGCACAGACAGGAGAAAGGAGCAAAGCCCTGGTCTGGGAAGGAGCAAACCATGGCAGCGTGGAAAGCACACGCAATCACCTATAACGAAGGTGCTGAGCTCCCTCCGCCAGCGTGCAGTGATGATTTAAAACAAAAATTCAATCCCCGAGCTGGGGAGGAAAATCAGTGCCCTGTATCCCTACAGATCCTGCCCAGCTTAGCAGTGCTCTGCCAAAGGCAAGGGGATAACATCTCCAGTGCACAATGCATATGCCACGGAGGCAGAGCAAGGAGCCCATGTCTCCAAAATCCCACGTTCCCTCTCCAAAGCAGCACCTGAGGCCCTTCTGAATGCCACAACCTGCCCCTTCCCACCCTGCATCCCAACGGCAGTCGGCCCAGCACCCCCACGCTGGAGCAGAAAGACAGCTTAGGCACAGGGATGCCGCCGAGCAGCCCCCAAGACACAAAATTTGCCAGGCCAAGGAGCGCACACGAGCGGTGCTTAAAAACTGAAAGCTGTTACTTTAATTACGGGCTTTCTGCTTTATCACCAAATAGCGTTTCTCACACATTCATCAGCAAACCTGGTAATAAATCAATCGCGAGTAGCCAGGAGCTGCAGTCTGGCTCCTTCCCTTTCTCTTCCCTGCTCCCTGCGAGCTCTCGCGCCATTAGTATGCAGCCCAGCACTGCCAGTCTGCGCGTTTCTCATCGGCTTTGGACTGGAGCTGGTATCAAGCGGATGCCCCCAGCACAGATTTCACACAGCCGGCTTTGGCTGCGGGGAAGGCAGGCACTGGCGGAGGAGACGGTGGACGTGCCCGCGTCTCACGGGGCACGTACACGGACCTGCCCGCGTGCCGTCTGGGTAGTTCTGCACCCATGGTGTTTTGGGGATGGGGGATACGGGGGAGCTCCTGCCCCACGGCTGGGCACGGGCACAGGCTGCCGTGCAGGTTCTCACTCCGTCTGCTCCTCATTTTCTGCCAGGAAATCTTGACAGCAGGGTCAGGGTGGGGGCTGTCAACATGCTGGCTGTGTTCTAAGGGGTGACCCCCTCCCTCAGGTACAAAATACTTTCCACGCACAGACATGGGTACTGCAGGGTAGCCCACCGTGCCTGTCAAACCCAGCCAGAGAGCTCCAGTCTGGGGGAGAAGTGCATAGAAGGGTTTTCCTGTGCCCTTGCACAGAAGGCATCCACAGAAAGCAGGCTCTGCTACCTGTCCCATACCCAAAAAAGCCAAGTTTGCAGGCCAGTTGGGATGGTGCAACACCCAGCCAGACTGCACGGTATCTGCCAGGCTCATCTCCGCATATTCGAATTCCTGGAGAGGATGTTGCATCCCCTGATCGCCATCAAAACTCCCAGACGGGACAGAATGCTCCTGCCTGGATCGCTGGCGCAGCTGGAGCAAGATTTGGCGCTGGGAACCCAGGACAAGGACGACAACGCTGGCTGAACACTGCAAGCACAGGCTGTTTGGGACCTGCCTGCTCCTTGACCTCCTGCTGTCCTCTGCAGCAAAGCCACTCCCAGCCGAAACAGAAATTAAACCAATCCAAACCCTTTATTTCTGCATTTCGCTATCACCTCTCGGAGCTTTCCAAATTTTTGGTTTCCCCCCACCTCCAAGTGCTTCCCAGCTCCGCTCTCCACCTGGATGAGCAGTGGCAGAGGTCCTCCCCTCGCCCCCCACGGCACGCCGATACCTGCCGCTTCCCATCAAACCATGCAGGCACTGCACAGATGTGCACGGCACAGGGCCAGGCTGCCGGGGCAGCGATGGAGAGGGAGCAGCCGCCTTCACCTCCCGCTCCCCCGCTCCGATTCAGCCTGGCTCGGGAGCAACCCCCGCCCAAAGTTACGGCAGCGTCTGCTGTGCAAAACAGGGGTACCGGCTCCCTCCAATCCGTCCTGGAGTGAGCGTGCAAATCAAATTGACCTTGAGCACTAACTGGCCCTCTAATTAGTGCTCTCAGCAGAGAGAAGCAAAGGACCAGGAGGAAACTGACTTTCCAGAGGAGATGGCAGAGTCTTGGTCAGGGGAAGAGAAGCAGCCATCCCTCCATGCACATCTCCACGTCCCCGAGGCTAACTCTTGGGAGCGGGAGCTGGCCTGAAGCCAGCACCACAGTCCCAAAGAAAGCATCCTAAGGTAGACGTGTCACACACCCTCCTGTCCCTGCAGAGTCACACACTGGACCACAGGCATATTCCTGGGATCTCCCGATGCCTGCAGAGGTCTGCTCCAGCGCTCCCTGCCCAAGGTTCTCATCTCCGTCACATAACTGACCGTCTCCCTCCATCACTCTCTCCTTCTGTCGCCCTCCCACCCCAATGCACACATTCCCCTCCGTTTATCCCCTTCCTTTAGCCTGGCATTAGGAGCTCTGGGCTTGACATTTTCATCCAGGATTATTTACAGGAGAGCAGATCCGAGGAAGCAGTCACAGGTGATTTCCCCTCGCCGCCAGCTCCGTTCCGCACGGAGCCACAGGGGCCGGATACCTCACTGCAGATATCATTAATTCTGCGAATCCCCAAATCCCACCCTCCTGCCACCCCTCGTCCTGGGAAAGATGGAGATAAATGGGCTAAAACTGATGGCAGCCCACGGGAGCCTCTGCTATCCCTGCATCCTCCAGCTGCCGGCTGGAGCAGGAGCCGCTCTCCCCCCCCAGCCCAAAGGGCAAGGGGAGCCCCACCAGCCAGATCCTGCCTGTCCCCATGGACAACTAGGGGTAGCACTACACAGGGAGGGAATAAGACCCTCCCAGCAGTGACCAACCATGCCAGGGAAGAGCTGGCATCACTCCTGCTCTGGGTATGGCAATGGAGGGACCCAAATCTGGGGCTGGCCCCACATCCAAGGTGGGGGGTGAAGCTGAAGAGCAGCACTTGCAAACGTAAACCCAAGGTGTTTACTCACTTCCTTCAGTTTCTAGTGGTTGGTTACTTTTTGGAATGGAATTTTTTCTGCTACGATTACTGCCAGGATCTGCCGGAGAACTGGAAACTCGGGTAGCAGCTCCTCTTGGGAGCTGCTCCTGGAGAAGGAACACCTTGAATTCCAGCTCAGACAAGCTGGAATCCTCCATTCCTCATGTGGATGGGCAGAGAAGAGATGAAGTCGTGCCCACAGGCACCAAGCTGTTGTACTGCCCCAGCTAGCATAGCTGGCCTCGAATCCTGATGCCATGGATAACCCTCAGCTATCGGGGATGATGTCCCAGTGTAGTCATCCTCATCAAGCAGTGGGGCAGCGGGGCCAAGCTGGGCTGGGCAGGATCAGACGAATTGGGCATCACCTCCACTCCCGTGTGTTGCTTGGAATCCAGAGCAGCAGACAAAAGAGGTCCCAATAAAACCCAGTGCTCCTGGCCCACGCCTCGCTGCAAGACCAGAGCGTGCCATCCCAGTGAGCTCCCGTCTTGCCTCCTCGGAGCGAGCGGGGCTGCCCAGCTGCTTTCTTCACCTAGTTGCCTCCCTGACCATAACTGCTCTTTAATTATTTAATGTCTGTAAAATACCTCGAGACTTTGCACTGGAAAGGAGATGAACTGCACGACCTAAAATTGGTCTTTTCCATCTCAAACTCCTTGCATTTTATCCTGGGATGAAAGGAGCTCTATTAGGCAAAGCATCAGTATTATTAGATTTCCTTGGAGCCCTAACAAACGGATATTAGATTATTACTGCAGATGCATTTCTAAGGCACTCATCACCAGAGTATCGGGCATCAATTACACAGATTTAGAGAGAAAAAAATGCTTCCCTGAGGAAAAACAGGGTACAAAACCCCTTCTTTTTGCCTCCCTTTCCCATTTCTTCCAAATCCGTTCACCTCTCTCCCACTGCCTTCTGCAGAGCCAGAGCTGCTTACAAGGAAAGCTCTCCGGGGTTGATGGGCAACCCTTCAATCTTTGAAACATCTGAAGCAGCAAAAGCTTTTTGTGAAGACTGGCAGGAGTCAGCTGAAGAGATTTCAATGTGCAAATGGACATAAAGAGATGCAAGAGGGGGAATGAAACGCTGGATTCATTGTTCTAAGGACAAAGGATTTGCTATTAGATGAGATGACCCGATGGCCTGGCTCCAGCACCTACAGGTCACACTGCACAGAAAGCTGGTCCTGCTTTAGGGGTGAATGGGAAAAGCTGCGAAGTTTGGGTTTGATTGTGCTGATAATGTCTCTGATAACGCCCTGCATCACTATCGCCATTATGCTAACCCTAGCAACACCGCGGGAGTTGCGCTGGATATTGAACATACAAATCCACGGCTGGAAGTGCTTAAAGGCTGAAAAGATCAAAGTTTGAGAGGGAAAACAAGGAGAAGGGGCTTGGCTAGGATCACACGGCTGGTCTGCAGCAGGGACCAAGAGGATCCTCATCCCCCAGGTCCTAGCGCACAGTCAGGCCGACGTGGGACCACACCGCCTCACCCCTGCCTTCCCTGCCCTTCCAGCTTAACTTACCCCCAAAAAGACAACACATCACAATGCACACATGTTCTTTAACTTCAACAGCTGGTTCCAGAGATTGCTATTTGGCACAATTTCAGAGCGAAGCACCAAACCCATCGCTTTCTCCATCACTGTCAGGCCATGCCCATTCCGACCCTCAGGTAAACACTCCATGACAACACCCAGAAGACACTTCCAGCCTCTCTGCCAGCCCAGTTCACTCAGCAAGTTGCCAGAAGGAGCAAAACCTGAAGCCAATCTCCCAATTCTTTTCCCAGTGGCCACAGACAAGGCTCCCTTCCCCAGCATGGCTTCACCCTGCCTCCCAGAGCCAAGCCCAGCTGCTTGGCTCATCACAAAGCACCTTCCCCAGCGCCGGTGGAGACAAAGCCGGCTGCTGCGGGAGCTCTGGGAGCAGTGCTTCAGGAGTTAAACGCTTCGCAGGATGGCCGGGAAGGCCTAGCTTATCAGCATGAGAAATCCTGACAGACTTGGAGGCATGCCATGATCCTGTCAGCCTGCCCTATAGGGAAAACCTGTGCAGCCTCGTAGGAGAGATGGAGAGCCGGGACTCAACTCCGCGACACGCTGAAGGGATTGTGGTGGGCAGGACCCTACGCAGAGGGACCCAGCACAAACAAAGGGATTTGGCTATGTCCGAGGAGAACAGAGAAAGAACCACAAATCCAGGAAAAACAGCATTACCCCTGCCCCATCTCCTGCACCTAGCCGAGGGTTGAGCAGAGCAGGGGGGACTGCCTGTCTGTGCGGTGGGACCCCAGGCTGAGCCCAGCTCAAACATTTATGAATAAAAATCATCCCCACACCTCTTTTGGATGATTTTATGGAGTTGCAAGGTCAATGCACTTAGTCCTCTCGGGCAGAGATGGAGCTTGACCTTGTGCTGCTGCTCTAAGCATGGCCGCAAAGGCACTTTCCAGCCCTTGCAAGGGTCAGACATCAGCAGCATTTCCTCTCCTCCCCCAAATCCCTGCCAGGCCCTGGCCAGAGACAGGGGATCTGCCTGCTAAAGCTCTGGGTCCCCCTCCTTCCCTGCCAACCCGAAGCACCAATCACCACATCAACTCCACCACTGCCTCCTGTACCAAGACATCCCAACCAATCACCCTGCGCACACTCATAAACGAAGAGGAGGAAGGTTCCCCAGAGGTTCAGAGACCCATCCATTCCTCCTCTCCGCCGTCGCAAGCGTTGCTCCATGTTTCACAAGCAACCTCAGAAATCGATGCTCGGTGAATCACAGTTAGTTCCTCTGGTTTATTTATTATTTTCCCAGCTTGAACTCAAACCTCCTTTCGCCCGGGGAGAGCCGGGGAAGAACCACTCGGCACTTCACAAGCACGAACGCTGCAGGGGGGCGAAACAATGCTGACAGATGGGAAGGGCAGGAGACCTTCCCTGACAGTGCCTTGATGCAGGTGCCACCCAGCCTAAGTGAGGGACACTGTTGAACAAGGGATTTCCTAGGCATTCTTCTAGACTGTGCATCTCTTGGGCTGCTCTCGATGCACCGGCCCTGCTGCAGTTCTCCTGTGATGACCGGTTAAAGGCAAAAAGCAGGCAGTTATCAAAAATCAAGGACAGAGGGACACCAGAGTACACGTCCTGCTCAGATTTCTTCATCAGCCATCAACCTTTCCACACATTAGCTGCCACCTTCGCCCCAGCCAAGCAACCAACGCTTTGGGTCAAGGACCACATCTTTGAAATGAGGAGGCAGGACTGGTTCCCATCTTGGCTCTGCCCGCAGCAACCCTGGGCAAGTCACAGGAGCTTCTGCGATGGCCCTAACTCCTTAGATCCCACCATCGAAGGGACTCAGACCCACCAGGGCTTCTCCAAAAGCCTCACTTGCAGAGAAAAGCCCTCCCGTGGCGCTGCGGCTGGGTTCTTCGCCGGCCGGGGCTCACCTCTGCAAAGTTAATTGCAAAGAGAGCAGCGCCTGAGCTCGCTAAAAAAGCCAATTCCCACTATAAAGAGCTGATGGGATTTCTATGTGGAAGAGGGTAGAGAGAGGTAGGGGTGAGGGAGCCCAGCGCATCCCAGACAATCACTCCGCCGGCGCTAACGTGCGGGTAAATAGCCGGTGCCGACATCTGCTGAGAAATACCTTCCCTGCTCCACATTGAGAATTGCAATCTAATAATATCCCATCTGCCCCCCACACACACACACTCCCTTTCTCCGTCCCTCCCCCACCCAATTACCGAGCCTGACATTATCCGTCATCTTCCCTTTGTGTCGGCGAGAATCCAAACGCAGACGCCGGGAAATTAATAATAATTGTTGTGTCAAAATGCGGGATGTAATCAGGATGCGGCGTGGAAGCTAATACAAACACAAACAAATGGTATTTATCCTCCCGAAAGATCCCTCCCCTCCCTTCCCTAAGGGCCGCTGATGATAATACTCATGGAAGAGATGAATCAGTGCTAATATAGGGATTAGGAATAGATCCCAAACCCCAGCCTAGGCTGCAATCAAAAGGAGCGCTCTTAATTGAAATTAGAGCTGGGATTTCTGCGCCTCTGCAGAGATGGGTTAAGCCCACTGGGGCTAAACAGAAGGGAAAATAAAAATAGCATCTTTATTCGAGAACAAGAAGGTGGGCAACGAGGAAAAAAGGATCCTCTCCGGCTTCAGCACACCTGGTCTTCCCAGCCCTTGCTTCTGAGGCTGGGTTTTGTCCCACCACCGATTCCCGCAGGCAGGGCAGAGACAATACGCTCCCGTTCCTCACGCAGGCATCGCTCTCCCTTTTCAGCTCAAGTACGAGTTCAGAAAGGATATTTCAAGATCAAACCGTGCCTCCCGTGCTCCCATAAAACTCAGGGTGAGCTGAGCTCAGGGTCCCGTTCCTTACCCTTTTCCTGAAAGTTTTTACTGCTCTGCAAGCAAAACGTGCTCTTTACCCTGATGCTCAAGCCAGCAAAGCTAAGTGCCCTCGCTTTTATTCCTTTTATTCTGCAGCCAAGGCATGCAGACTCAAAAGGTGAGGGACAGACCACCAGAAAAAAAAAAAAAAAGGCACAAATCCTGCTTTTATTGCTGCTTCCAGTCCTGCATCCCTCAACTGACAGTAGAAAGAGAACGTCATCTCCTGGCTGGCTCACCCCAACAAGCAGCCCCAAGCTAAGCACATTCAAACATCTGCTACTCACTCAGAGGGGCTGAATTCCTCCTAAATCCCAGTCCCAGGCAAGTGGGGCACTTAGGAGACAGGTACTCAATGGCAGCACCTCACTTTCTCTGTTTCCAGAGGTCTTGGTGGTGGTCTCACTCCTCTTACCTCCTCTCTCCCAGCCCTAAGCATCACCCTGAGTGATCCCACTCCATGGATGTTACTCAAAGGAGTCTCGCACACATGAGAAGCGGAAAATAGGATCCAGCCACCGTTTAGTCCCACGAGCCTATTAGCAATTCCTGTGCTTTAATTCCAAATTAGACTTTACTTCTAAAAACAGGTTTCTAAATTCTTGGCTTGGGAACAACGGCACAGTCTGTGCCTTCCACTAGCAAATACAAACCTAGACTGAAAACAAGCCTAAAAAGTAAATTGGCTCGCTCCAAACATTCTTGGGCCCAACAATGGTTGGAATTTGGTTCTAACCTCCACCAATCTTGCTCTGGCTTCCCCCACCTCCAGCCTCCCCTGCCCTTAACCCAGTTACACAAAAAGCCCAGGCAGGAAAACCACATTTCCAGAAGGAAAACCCTCTGCAAAGCTGGGTCCTGCGGGGTAACCCAAGGGGTTGCAGGTCAAGAGCGACTCAGATGAGAATGGCCAGTTGGAGATGACTTAGACGCACCTCTAGTCCCTGTCTAAACTTTCAGTATCCCTACAGTGTTCCCTCCAGGAAAAGCTGGCACGACAGCAGACACGAGCGCGTTCAAAAAAGACAAAGCAGCCAACACTGATACTGCCGTTCACCCCAGCTGCATCACTCTGCGATGATGCTGCGGATTTTACAAGCCTCCTCGCTTCCCATCCAGACTTTGATTTATCCCTTCAAGCTGCACAAAGCCTTGCAGACACCGAGCTGACTAGACCAGCTGTAACGACCAAGACTCCAGGCAGCAGCGATCTGGTTATACGGAGAGCAGAGTTTTGAAGACCGCCCACAAATTCCTTTTGTTTGTAGGCAATTACAAGTGCACCAGCGATCCGGCGAGGACGGCTCTGGATTAGCCTTAAGACCAGACTTGAGAGCAGCTCCCAGCTCCGAAGAGCCTGGCTCATCGCATATCGAGCCACTGAATCCAGTACAGGTCTTGAGGCCGGTCCAGAGCTAAATTGATTTTAAACACAGGCACCATCTAGAAATTTGGCGCTTCTGCAGCCAGATGCGGTCGGAGTTGGTTTGCAGCTGGGCAGGGAAGACCATTAGGAGTCCAGGCATGTACAGCTAAATGAGCTCCCCAAGGTTGCTCAGTGGGGCAGGGATTCATCTCATCCAGCTTCCGCTCCCAAAAACTTGGCAAGCTGGTCCAACACAGAAATCCAGCTCCTCCATCAGGAGGGGAGTTGATGCCTCTAGAAAAACCCCTGAGGATGATACAAACTGCGCTTTGGCACTGCCTCTGCCCTGCTAAGCCCCTGCTGCGGGCTGGACCACAGCCTCCACATCCCAAATCTGCTGGAGCTAATTCTGATCCGCTGCCTGAAGAGACTTGGGAAAGCAAAGACCTGAGAAGTTCTTGTTCCTCCCGCCGCCTCTAACCAGGCACTTTATTCCCAGGCCGATTTTCCTGTCTGTAGAGCACATGTCCGCACTGTCAGCATCCCGAGGCTGGACAGCATCCAAGTCCTCCTCCCGGCTGTACCATCCCCTCACCGAGCCCGTGCTTTTGCCTACTTGATCCCTTCTCAAGTCCCAAATTACAACAGCAAGAGAGGAGCCAGGCGAGGACAAGCCTGGAAGCCACGGCCGCTCCGCAGCAAACCCCGCATGCACGGTGGGGCTTGAGGCTGGATCATGGATTGTTGTGAGCATGAAAATTCATTCATATGAATTTGGAATATAATACCTGACACAAGATGTATCACTGCTGCCACGCTGCAATCCCAGATAAGGACACAGCAGTAACAGATGGAGGAACAAGGCACTTATCTTGTTAGCTGATGGATTTATCTCTCCTTCCCCCCACCCTTCCCTACATATTCCATAGTGCGCAGAGAGCCGCGTTCCTCGGCAGAGCAGCATATGGAGCACGAATTGATTTCTTCCTAACACCCCCTCCACACTTTAATTCAATAAGAGCTGGAGTGGCAGATAAACAGCTTGTTGTGCTAGGAAAATTTCAAAACAGTCAAGAAAATGTCAAACTGTCTTTTTTATGAGTGGCTTTTTTTTTTTTTTCCTCCCCTCTTTTCCTTTTTCTTTCCCCCATGCTCCTCGGGCACACATTGCCGAGGCGGGCAGCGAAGAGCTTGGTGTCCGGAGAGCGCGGTCCTTCCCCGGCCCCCGGAAGGCAGGCACCGGAGCATCTTCCGTCAGGCCAGTCCATGGCAGAACGTGGCTTCGGTCCCATCCTTGGATGGGAACTGGGAACAGAGCGGCTCTGGGTAAAAGATTAGGCAGATGGTTTCATCTGGCAGCTCCCTTAATCTCATTACTGGGGCTGGTGGAAGTTTTTAATGTGATCTCTTTCCTTTTCTACCCTCGCCCCATTCAAAATGTCTTTTTTTTTTCCCCCAAAAAAGCAGACACATTCCCTTGGTAGTTCTTTGTTAGGCACGAATAAAAACTTTAAAAAGAAGAAATACCATTTTCGGTGTCCTCTCCATCTCTTTCAGTGCTTTATTTTAGCTCTGAAAAGGAGGAATTATTAGAAAGGAGGAAAAAGCACAATTAGACGGTTCCTGGTTCTTGCTTAAAAACACAGAGCACTGGAAATACCAGGGGCTGAAGCTTCTGAGAACACAAGTCGCCTCGCGTGCTCTTTTGCCCTGCAGCCCCCGGGCAACTCTGCCAGTAACATAAGTGGGGGCGACGGCCATGGCGTGGGAGTGTATGTGGGGACGCGGAGATCCAAACCCTGGACTGGACACCAGCACATCACACTCCTCGAGGGTCTCTAGAAGTCTCCAGACTCGCAGACCTCTCCCAAGCACCTTGCCCTGGCTATTCCTCATGCAGCTGCCCCCCGTAAATCAGCCAAGAGCCTCCACCTCCTTCACAAACACACCACTCCATCGCTCCCCTCCGTCCCAGCTCTCCCCACGCTTGGCACAGCTTGCTCTCCTGAAGGTTTCTTGCAAGATAAAAGCCTTCATGCTTTTCCCTCCCCAGCTGCACGTCATTTCCACAGCTCCTTTCCCTCCCTGCAGAGTGAAGACCACCCCAAAGCTCAGCCCGAGACCTCTCTCACAGTGAGCAGTGCAGGGTGAAACCCATCTCCAACCGAGTCAGTTTGGAGGTGGTGTCGGAGGAAGGAGTCCCAGCCCAAGAGCTGAAATTCTGAAATGGATACAAGCATGAGGAAAGAAAAGGGAAGGAGTTCTGCGCCCAGAAATGACACCCGACCCAACGTTTTCCTCACTACCTTGACAGAAGACCTCACCCAACAGAACAAAAGCTCCCCAAGAAATGCAGGAGCTGCTTTGTTTCCTTCAAACCTCCTGCAAAGTCTCTGCGCTGACACAGGACCAACTGCAGTTTGGATGTGCAGAGAAGACCCTGTGCACCCACAGTTAGATGCCATCAGTGCCCTCAGCGCCCTGTTCAGGATGCACCACCTTATCCCACAGCACCAGCAACTGCTGCTGTAGGTCAGGGAAAGAACTGGCATCGGCAAATCCCAATCCAGACCAGTATCGCCCAGGCAAGCAGGAACCAGCACGATGCTGGAGGTTACACATCCCTGGCAGGGCAAGCGTGCAAGCCGCTGTCAACGTGCTGCAGCAGCACACAGCACTGCGGGCCGGGCGACGCGCGCGAGCTGGCATCATTTTGGGGGGGAGAATGGACCTGGTAGGAACATGTCCGAAGGAGGAGGACTCTGTCTTGCTGCTTCCCACCTCCCCGCTGCTGTGCTGGAAGATGAGAGCCGGCTCCCCACCCCCTCTGCAGCAGAGCAGTGCAGAAGGCTGCAGGATCCTGCAGGGAGACGGCGTGTTTAGCATGCAGGAGAGAGCGCCGAGCAAAAGCCCCGTCTCCTGGTGCCACAGTGCACAGGGCCTGCTGAGCAACCGGCCAGGAGCTGCAAAGCGCTGCTGGAAGGGGCAGGGTGGCAGGTGAACCCACAGCCCCTCCGCTACTCCCCACTCTCCCCATTTGGCTCATGGCTGCAAAAGAGGGCTTGGGTTGGGTCCTAACCTCTCTGCCTCAGTTTCCCTCTGCAGAGCAGCAGTGACAGCTCAGAGCAGTGGGGGTGGGATCCTGTTGCCCCTCTTGCTACAGCCCTGAATTCTCAGGCAGGAGCATCATGGGGGGCCCACCTCTTCACCTCATCCCTTCCTCCCCAATTACAGCTCCTGCCAACTTGCATAAGGGACCCACAACCCCTACTGCTACTGGCAGCACCCACGGGACTCATCCCCTCCAAGCCTTACCTGCCAAAGCCACGCCAGGGAGGGGACCAAAGCAGGTGGCACCACTTCCAAGGGTGGCTGGTCCCCGTTTGATGCTGGTGCCTTTGATCAGCTCCAACCCCCCGCATTCGCCTCCCCCCAGATGGATGAGCCCCTTCTCCCCCACCCCAGGACCCTTTCAAACCTGCCCCTTTCAAGCACCCAATTACAGCTCCATGGCCAAGGATGAAAAGCTGCTCTGGAGAGCATCCTGTTTTCTCTCTCTCCCTCTCTTTTTTTTCCCTCCCTTTTCAAGGTTCCTTTTCCCTCCTCTCTCATGAGGTTAAAGAGCTAAAGACCAACTCAGAGACAGATAATAGAGTGACAGTGCCTCATAAAAAAGCAACCGAAGCTTTGGAGAAAGCCAGCATACGGTGCATTAGGGATTTCTGTCGCAGCAGCTGGGAGTAACACTGACCCTCTGAACTCAATTTGCTCCACGGCTTTAAAACGTAGGAAAGCCTTTGGACTGTCACACTCCTCCTCTGGCTTCCAAAGGTGGCTGCAGACTCCCGCACAAGCTTTCAGGGGTCCAAGTGCACTCCTTACCCAAAAGTTACTGCTCCTGGTTGATGGAGGCAGCATCCCAATGCCTGCCGGGATGAGGTTCGGCGGGATGCAGTGCAAAAGGAAGTACAACCTACAGGACGGGGTGTGGATACATCCGTTTGTTCATTCCAAAGCGGATCAGTTAGATGATTAATTGCCCTCCTCACCCCAAACCCAGGAGTGGGGCGGCGAGGGGAGGACACGTGCTGAACAGCACGGCACGGCCGCACAATCCCATCGCATTCCCCCTCTGCCGCTGCCCGCGTTTTTTTTAAACGAGTAGAATTTCTTCCCACTACGCATTAGCACCCGACGTAATGGTGCAAAGCATTTTTCATTTATCATCATAATGCCAGTCAAACGAACCCCCTAATAACATAAATGCAAGAGGAAAGCTATTAGAGTTTATTTGTGCAGCAGCTTTGAACTCGTCCCCACTGCTCCGATCCTGTAACTGGAGGGGATGGATGGAGCCTGCATCTTCAGGCCCTTTCATCCAAAGCTATTCCTCTGCTAGCCAAAGTCCTCCCTTACAGACCACTGCAGCCCAGGGCATCTACCTCTATTTGCTGAATTATCAAAATTAATCCCCAAATACCTGAAATAAGCCAGTTCTGTTTAGAATCACAGAATGGTTTAGATTGGAAGGGCCCTTAAAGACCACCTAGTTCCAACCCCCCTGCCATGGGCAGGGACACCTTCCACTAGACCAGGTTGCTCCAAGCCTCATCCAGCCTGGCCTTGGACACTTCCAGGGATGGGGCATCCACAGCTTCTCTGGGCAACCTGTTCCAGTGCCTCACCACCCTCTCCATGAAGAATTTCTTCCTGATATCTAATATAAACCTCCCCACAATCACAGCCACCGAGCTCTTTTGCTCCTTTTCATAGGTGCTACCCAAGTTGAGGTACTGGTGAACAACAAGCCTAGCCACATACCCTCACCTTAAACTACAGAGCTCCAAGTTCTTTGCCTGCTATTCCTCCCAAACATCCCTGAAAATAGGCATCTACCTTCCACACCACCCAACCCTGTGCAGACTCCCTGTCCCAGCTCTGCACATACAGCAAGAGCTTCTCCAGGGCAGCTCAGCCCAGACCACCTCCTCTGTGTCCCCCAGGCCATACTAGAGTGCTCACACAATAGCTCTGCTGCCATTGCTGAGGCTCGTTTACACCAGGAAACTTGCCTTTACTAAAAGTATTCAGAATATTCACGGTATTCCTCTGTACAGCTCTGTGGCTCTCCTTTGCTGTAGCCATTCCCATCCTAAGATCTTTCCCTCCTGCCTTGCAGGTCCATCCTCATCAGTCCAGGTCCAGCCCTCAGCATCTCCTTTCCCCAAAATCTTCCGGTTTAACTTGTCCCAACAGCTCTCATCCCAAAGAAGCTCCGTCCTGGAGAACCAACGCAAGGCATTTCATTTTATATATATACAATAATTCCCTCATTAAGCCTAAATTAAATGCATATTTCAGAACCTACGAGTGAGAGCAAACTGTTCGGTCTCCTGCTTTATTAAACAAAAATCTTTGTGTGGAAAGAGCCTCGGTGCCAAATCGCAGCCCTGCTGACGAGGCCGAGCTATTCCCAACCGTACAGTAACCGGCGTGTCAAGATGTGCAATGCTGGCAGAGAGGACCTGCACTGCGGAGGGAAACAGAACAGCGCCCGCCTGACAAATTAGTTTACTCATTAAGTTAAGAAGCCTATTTTGCTCGATTTCTGAAAATCTGAGGACTCGGCCATCGGGAAACTTCCAGGGAAGGGATGTGGCCAGCACGGCTGAGATCAGGCAGGAGCCCCAGCTATTACACCTGCCTTGCTCTGCCGGAGCAAGTCCTCTCCCCTTCCCTGTGCTCTGGTCACAGCCACTGGCACAGGGAAAACTCACCGTATGATGGGATACAGTAAGAAATCCAGGCTCATTTAGGGCTTGGATAGATGGAAGGAGAGAAAAGGGTGTGTATTTGGGGTAGAACGTGCACACTTGGGTTGGACCCTTGGCAGAGAGTTGCAGGTTTAGCAACAGAGCAGCAGGACGAAGGAGGGACCTGTCCCTGTGGTGTAGGTTGGGGACAAGGCACCGTCAATGAGGTACAGAGGTGTGGAAGGGCATCCCCTATGCCAAAACCAGCAGACAGTGCTTGAGGTCAGGTTGAGGGGCAGAGACAGAGATGCTCGCCAGCACTCCGCCCGTAGCCAGGACCAACCTGCTATCAACCATCCCCCTTCTGCTCTTGTAGCCTAACAAAGCAATAAAAACAACCACTAATAAAATACAGATTTTTTTAGAAGCTCTGCTCCTGTCTCTGAGCTTGCAGTTGATGGGCTGTGGGACACAGCCCTGGAGAGCTTCCCTGGGTGCAGAGGTGTGACGGGAGACCAAACTTGGGTGGAATGATGATGTGAATTGAGAGCAAGGGTCACCACAGAGGAGGGCTCACAAGAAGGGAAGATAATAAAACCCAGGGAGGCAGACAGAGATTAATGAGGGTTTCCCAAATATGATAATTTTGGGACATCAAGTTTGGCATCCTCATGGGTTACTGAGAGGAACTCCATCCCTCTGACCCTACGCACAAGGGTAAGAGGTCCCAGGCAGCTTGACAGGACCCCAGCACTGCCAGCCCACCCCACAGCACATCTGCGTGAGTTTTTGTGCACACAGGGGATGTATTTTGTACTGCAGTGTAGCTCCAAGGCTACGCATTTCTGCCTCCTCTGCAGCAGCACATCCAGCTGTCAGCAGCTGGGCACCAGTAACACGACCCCGAGCACGGGCTGAGGACCCAACAGCCTGTTTTGGGAAGGCGTCTGTCAAGGAGCCCACGTGCATCCCTTCCTGCCACCGTGTCGGCACACTGGGACACCACCACGGCTCCGCGACCTCCGAGGAGATGCCAAGTTGCATCCATTGTTCGTGGCTACCTGGTTGTTCGCCTCCCGTGCTCCATCCGGGCCAGAAGCAGCCAGGGGGAGGCTCAGCCCTGAAATCCATGTGTTTAACACCAACCCAGGGCACGAGCCAGCTGGGGTTTTCTGCAGGGTTTCACTCCACCATGGTTGGTGCCAGCATTTTGCACGAGTAAAGCATATGCAACCACGTCCGCTTTGCGGGTCTCTACCAGAGGCAGCTCCGAGATGGACGCGTTGCTCCGGAGTCAGTCTGCCCAGCACCACAGTCCCCGTCAGCTCCTCACCAAGATCTGTGGGCTCTGCAGAATTGCTTTATTGACATTTAAAGGTCTTTGCCAACCTAGCCCCAACATATCTTTGTTATGGAGGATGGGATTCGCTTCATCCAAGTCTGCTGCCTTAAAGTTCAGAGTCAAGTCTAAGCTATTTCCACCTTCTCGCTGCAGGGGACAACCAGGAGAGCCCCTGGCTGCATAACAACCACATGCAAACATGAGACGGGGAGAGCATGGAGAGGATGAGAGTCAAGGGCATGGGTGCTCCATCCCTAGTAAGCCCTTACCAAACCAAGAACAGAGGGATGGACAGAAGGATGCACGGGACAAAGCACAACTCAATGTGGCAGGACATGGTCTGTGGAGCCCATTATGTTCAAGGGAGCCCAGGAAATTGCAGGGAAAAGTCTGGGACTGGGGTATGCCTAGTAAAGACTGGCTGCAGGTTTGAAGGGGGAAGGTAATTTGGGTGAGAGTGCTGATGAAATGATAGAGTTCGCAACCTGATGGAAAGCAAGGCACAGAATAAGGATAACAGGCTTCAAAAGCCAGGTTTCAACAAATTCAGGAAGCTGGTAGATGGGGTCTCCTGGGAAAATAATCTAAGGTACAAAGAAGGGGAGAGCTGGCAGTTACTGAAAGCGACTATATTACATGCACAATAGCAGGCTATCCCCATGCAAAGGGAAGATAGGAAGCATCGTAAGAGGCTGCTGTGGCTGAAATCAGGAGCCATTCAATGACCCAGAAATAAAGAAGGAACCACAGAAAGAAAAAAAATACAGAAACAAGGACTCACGAGTAGGGCTGGGTATAAGAGAATCGCAATAGCATAGAGGGATCAAGTCAGCAGCACTGACATGCAAAACAAGTTTCAATTAGCAAGGGACACGAAGGGAGAACAAAAAGGCTCTTGGATGTGTTCAAAGGAAGAGAGGGACACGAAGGGCTCTTGGATGTGTTCAAAGGAAGAGGAAAAGGAAGGTTAGGTCCTTTACCAAGCAGGAGAGGAAAGCATGTGGCACAGACCTTCATCGCATCTGTATGGCAAGCAGACAGCTCCAAAATACGTGTTAACAGGGAGCTGGGCATTCACGTCAGAGCAGGGAGGGAA
>NW_010226044.1:41763-57651 GCF_000690775.1 Eurypyga helias
GAAAGAGGGTTAAAAATAAAAAATAAGCTGGCAGAGACTGAGGAAGCTTTCCCGGGAGTGCTGAAAAATCAGGCAGAATTGTCCCTGAGCCACCAGTGCTGCTCTTTGGGAGCTCATGGAGGCCAGCAGAAAGGGCAAGAAATCTTCATATCTTTAAGAAAAAAGCCGGGAGCTGTAGGCAATCAGCTCAACTTCAATCACCAGGAAGATACTAAAACAAACGATGAAACTATCACAGCTTGTAAGTCCTGGGAATTTAATAAAGTGCGGGGGGGAGGGAAAGAACCATAACCACCACCAACATGAGTTTGTCAAGAACAGATCATGTCAAACCAACCTAATTTCCGCCTTGACAGGATAACTAGACTTGGTGGATAAGAGGAAAGCTGTAGACATGATATACCTTGACTTTAATAAGGCTTCCGATGCCAGTCTCGCACGGCACCCTCCGAGGAAAGTTGAGGAAACACGGTCTGGATGTAATCGCGGAGGCTGGGGGCAGAGGGGAGGAGGGATAACAGCCTGTTGACAAAGCGCTCTCAAAGAGCGCTTATCTATTATTTACGACCAAGCTAGGAGGGCAACCTACAGCGAGATTCCTCCGGGGCCTGTCCCGAGCCCTGCTCCCTCCAGCATTTGCATTTAACAGCTTGCATTACGGATCCAGAAGCATGCTTATTAAAAAACGCAGATGATGCCAAGCTCGGAGGAGAGGGGCTGGTAGGGCTGCAAGGGTAGGACCAGAATCCCAAATCACCTCCGTAACCGAGCAATAGGAAATCCGATATGGACAAATACGATGCGAGACTCTTAGGGAGGGGGAAAAAAACCCCAAACCCCAGACTGCGCATAAAAAGGAGGAAAAACAACCAGGGAAGCACACGCAGAAGAGGACTGGGGTGTTAAAGCAGACCGTGAGCTACGAAGGAATCAACCCGGCTACCCAAGACAGCAAATCTGAACACGAGCACTGTAAGAAGGACAGCGGAGAATTGTTTTGCTCCACTTGGTTTAATTCAAGGCCGCAGCTGCAGCACTTCATCCCGACGCGGCCATCGCGCTTTCGGAGCGTTAAAGGTTAAGGCGCTGCAGTTTAACACGTTAGCCCCCGCGTGCTGACCCGTGCTAACCGCCCCGTCATCCGCTGCAGCACATCTGGCTCGGCTGAACCCGCAGGTGGGGGTTCCCTTTCTTTCCAGATCAACCTAAACCGCATTTGCCACAGCGCAAGACGCGCATCTCTAACTAACACAATGCAATTGACTGCACGTCCGAGCCACGGAGGAATGGGGGTGAGTCCATGGAATAACAATGAAATTGGTGAGAGATGCAGATGATGCTGGAGAAAGATGAAAGACACTGGGGTTTGCTTTGTCACTAGAAGAAAAGATTGAGTAAGACATGACAGCACTCTTCCCATACATAAATATCACATGAAGGAAGCGGTGAATAATTATTTTCCACATCCCTTCGAAGAAGCTGAAGAAGGAAAGCCTGAATTTCTGCAGAGATGATTTTGGTTGGGTACCAACCAAACATGATTTGGTTGGGTTGCAGTAACATGCACTCAGGCTTGTGAAACCCTTGCAGAAGGTCTCTGAGAAGCTACAGCATCCTCCATCCCTAAGGAGTAGCCTAAGGCTGTCCCACGTGTGCCCGACTCCACTCCGGGGTGACGTCAGCTGGAATCCCACCTAGCCCTACAGTTCTGTAACCCTACAGAGGTTATTTAGCAGCAGACCAAGACGCAACAAGCTTCCACGTTTCACATAGTTGCATCAGCGTAACAACAGACCAGACCACAAACCATTTCTGCCCTTCTGTTGGGAAGTGACCTCCACGGAAGTCATCCCTGCAACATCAATGAGATCCGTCCGCCAGCACCTCCAAGGGCTCCGCAGTCCAGACAGCGTGACCCCACAAATCACCACAAGCCACACTCAGCACTTTTATTCTTTATTGTTACAGTTCAGACAGCTCTATTATTTATCCAGATTACTTATTCATGTTCTATTTCCAGCAAAAACCCGCTTCGCTGGATAGAGTTATCACAGTCTTTACCCACCCCCAGCTCTAGCCCCCTCCCCTTTCACATGGTATCGGGAGATGGTGCTACCACTGTTCACATGGGAGCACTGGCTTTGACAAGGGAGGCACCCCATCCGTCTCAGCCCATCGTGGATGAACATCCCGTTACTCACTTGTCTCCTCTCTCCCACCACTCAAAAGGTTCTGACAAGGGGAGGATTGAAAAAGCTCAGCCACAAATGACAGCTAAATCTCAGACACTGACTGGCAGAAGCACTGAAAATTTCCTGAGGCAACTCAATCACACCAGGTTTTCTGGCCATCTTTAGAAACCGAAGGAGCTAAATGTGCTCAGACAATATTGCTCGTACCTGGAGAGACGACAAGGGCTGATCATTAGCAACAGGGTGGCCGCTGGCTCAAATTCAACAGATATTCAACATATTTCCATACCCCCAGCACCACAGTGTTTTAATCACCCACATTTCAAGGCTGCATCTCAGAGCACAGATGGACTTTAATCAACTTTGAAAAGATTTGAAAGCTGAAAGGTTAATGTGTTGGGCCTGTACCTGTCTCCAAGCTAACACAGATCACACTATTCGTCCCAAGGCGAGCGAGACCCACGGGCAGGCCTCTGGGCACAGCACCACCTCCTAGCCAAGACCCCATCACCCAGCTGAATGGGACTGGTGGCTCCTGAAGCCAGCCAGCTCTGTGAACCACATCCATCCCCCTTTCCCCCCAGGCCTCAGTTTCCCTATCTGAATTGCTGGCATATTAACGTTTCACCCCCTGTGAGAAAGCAGGTAGAGAAGGAAAAGTATTTCTAAGAGCAAAACACGTCATTGCTTCTCCACCAAGCCCTGTGTGGATCCTGCACCTCCAGGTACCACCATCATTGGCTCAAATCCGCATCTGCAACATCTGTCCTCTCCACCACACCTCCTCCCTATGGCATGTAGGACTTCCCCAAGCCCACACTGAGGTGGAAGGAATTTTAAACACCCAAACAAACTCAAAACCACCGAATGAATTCCCTTAACAAAAGACTTAACTCTTGTTAAACAAAAGGAGGTTTCTCCAAGGGGGGACCACAAACAGAGCAGCAGCCCAGCTAGGCTTCAGACAGCACTCCAAGCACAGAGTGCTGCCCATCAGACAGCGCCCCGCACGCTCTGCACCCTGTTGCAACAGGCACGGAGCCCCTCTGAGCGCGCACAGCAGAGTTTTAGGTTGCTGCCGGCTTCAGCAAGAACTGGAAATACTAAATACCTGGGCCAGAAGCACTCTCGACCTAGGATATCAGGTGCAATATATTTTAGTGACTTCCTCAGTGTTTTCACCATTCTTGCTAAAAAAACACAGGGTAAAAGCAAGAACTCCAATTGACCCCCCATGTTCATCTCTTATCCACTGTCTTATCATACATACCCTCACGGGCATGACCCACACGCATCAACAAGGCATTTCACCAGCTACAAGCAGACCTCTATTTCCAGGTCACTTGAAGAGAGCTACAACAAGCGTGAAAGTCCCAAAAAATCCCACGCTGAGTGCATAAATACTCCCAGCTCCAACTTCCAGCCTCTTCTCAGAGCCGTCCTTTGAGGTGCACGGCAGCGGCTGAGAGATGCTCTAATCAGCGCACCTAATTTCAGACAGCGTAAGGGCCGTGTTATGCCTTGGGATAAACGTGAAAGGCTGCCATTGAAGTAAGAGAGAGGTACGTACTTCAGAAGCTGGAATTTGGCCTCAAAAAAAAAAAGTCCCTAAAACCAAAGTATTAAAGTGCATTTAAAAACATAATAAGGCAGATTAGCGATCAAACGGAGAGGCTTGCTGGGGGACTGATAAGTAAGGAGGATTGCAGGGGCACATACCACTACTGAAAAAAGGCCAAAAAAGCCTTGTTTAGAGTAAAACCAGCGTTTGATCCAAAATACAGCATGGAAATTCATTTTTTCTCATGCATTTTCCATGACAGCAACAGCCCAATCAGCCTTGTTTTAAGCAGCAATGCCGAAGCTCCCACCTGGTGTGTTTTGCACCGGGAAGGATGGGAAATTGCCCAGTGACTCAGTAGCAGATGCAAGCTACAGCCTCATCCCTCTCTGATATTCAAAGATATTTTAACCCATTCAGAAAATTATTTGACCCAGCCTGGTCTCAACTTTCTGAGCCATGCAGCAGAGGAGCTGCAAGCATCTTGCTCCTTCACCAATCCTGCCAGAATTGGGTCTTGATTTTATTTGTACATTAAAATGTCTGCGCCGAAGATGCCTTTCATCTCTTAGTACTGCCCTAAAAAGCAGAGCAGTCATCGGGAGGCGTTAGCTTTGGGGAAGGGCTGGGAGGATGGCAGGAGCTCAGTGTTTTTCTTCAAAAGGTTTTCCTCAACATCTTACTCAGCAATTCTTGAGACACAAATAACTAACGAAGCGGCAATGCATCGAGCTGCAAAGGCCGGAGCGCCTGTTGCTACAGCCCCAATCCTTTCACTGTCTTCAGACAGAAGAATCGATACAGGTTTTGACACCCATCAAGCTGCAGCATGCCTACAGGCTAGCAAGGAGCAAACCACAGCCACCTGCACCAAGACCTCTTTCATCACCTCCCAGCCCTGCAGAAATCCTCCCGCACAGGGGAGCTCGGCAGATTCAGTTCCCCAAGACTGGTACGCTGACCTTATTCATGACCAAATTCAACAGTCGAATTTTGGAAAGCAGGTTGGAAAGTAGATGGCATCGCTTCTCATGCTAGACCTCGGAAGCTTGTACAATAACAGTGTTATCAAGAAAGGGCAGATGGCTCACGTTCAAACCAAATTTCACATGTATTACCCCAAAACGTGGCTCAGGTCTATTCAATCTCTACAGTCTCTGTGCAGAGGATGGGACACCTCCCTCACCCACACCAACCCCCGTCAAGGTGTCAAAAGCAGTATGACATCAGTCATCAGGTGGTGGTGGATGAGCACGCTGGGGCTCAGTGATCCAAGGCAACGGGGTGGGAGGTGTTTCTCCCATGATTCCTCATCCCCAAAGGGGAGAGGGGTGATCCTCAAGTGCTAACTGCAGCCAGGATCCCTGTTGCATCTCCCCAGCACGATTTCATGCTCACACGGTGCTCAGCTCCCTCGAAACAGAGGGATGTTCAAGCCTTGTTCCTTCGGCTGGGGTCAGGGAGACTGAAAACATAAGTGTATAATCCTTTCACAAGTTAATTAAAGTACCCATCCATCCTTCATTCAAACCATTAGCCATGGGTTTTTACAATTAATTATTTGGAACCAAATCAAACAAACAAACAGAAGACGACACAAAGAGGAGAGAAAGCAAAGCAGAGGCAGGGCACTCCTGCGGTGGGGCATCAGCCAGGCTCCGCCGTGCCTCCCAAAGCCAGCCACGAACCCGTTTTCACCATCACCAGGGCACGTTGGAGGTGCTATCCCAAGCTGCTTCCGCAACCTTGGAAAAACCTGTCTCTCCTTGCTTTACTGCCAGTCCCTCATGCCATGACCCACCGCTATGTGCCATACCCCACCGTGCGCTTCCCTGTTGCCTCTGGCAGACACTTGAAATGCAAGAAAACTGCAAGTAACCAATTTACAAACCATGAGGGGGCTTTGATGAAGCCTTGGTAGGCTGGGGCAGCTGGGTGGGCAGGAGCCAGCACTCAGCACCAACTCGCCCTGCCACCCAAGGGCTCATAAAAGTATCTGCAAGAAATCAAACGAGCAGAGAGCAGAGCCAAGGAGCCTTTCCACCCGCACAGATAGCCCAGGAAGTGCTCCTGAACATTGCAAGGAGGAAAAGCAGCTCTTCTCCTCCCCGCTCAGGTAGAGGCTGGGTCCCCACTGAAGCTCTCTGGCCTAGTTTATCTCCTCTCTTCCATGATCTCTCTCCTTTTTTTCAGTACAGGGAGGCAAGTGGAGAAGGGGAGGTGGGGAACAGGGAACCATCCTTCCTTTCCTCTGCTTTTTTCCTTGCCTTTCCTTCCCTCTCATTTGCTGTCACAGCTACGCTCCCCGTCTCTTATCCCCAGCCTCCCTCTCCTCCATGCCCTTCCCTACTCCCCATCAAGACAAGGTTTAATGTCTTTCCATCTCTTCCCGGGTAAATTGCAGCGAGCCTGCCGGCTGCTCGGGTGGAACACGCTGTTTTATATGCGCCATAAAAGGAGAGAACTCTGTAAACAATATTATTTTTAATAAAATCCTAGGCTTTGGCAGGCCAGCTGCTTTTGTGTCTGTCTTAATTTAATCAGACGATCAGCTCTCTCAAGCAGCAAGAGGGAATGAAAAGCATTAGCAGGGAATCAAGGAACTGGTGAGGAAGAGACACGATTTCCATCAAGTGCTTTCTGGCCCCAGTGTGTTGCTATGTGAGCAGGACCAAGTTTTCGGGAAACAGATTCCCAGCCTGGCTCATCTGAAAACAACTTTGTCAAGAGGTGAGAAGGACACAAGCACATCTAGGCCTAACACTCATCCCATAGTGCTTGAAAAAGAGCCACACTGCTGGCACGGCTGATGAACAAACCCAGGCTTAATGACATTTTCCAGTTAGAGCGGATCACCTAGGCTCTCCCTGGGCACTGGCAGGTCTCTGACATACCCCACACTCCTTAGGATGGGAATCTCTTCCGGTTGGGTGCCACTCCATGCTCTGTACCCACACACAGCCACCCAAACCAGCATCCATCAGCTCCCTGTCCACAGCCAAACCCCAAACCACGCCGGCACGCCCCATCTGTCATGTCAAAATTCAAAACCAAATCAATACGGCGATAGCATTAAGAATGAAATATTAAACTCTGCAAATACATCCCCCAAGGGTCCAGCCCAGGCTGCAGCACGCATCGGCAGGGAAAAGCCTTCTCCGAGGAGCGGTGGGGAGGAGATGACGTTGGCAGCTGGAACCAGGGGAGAGGGAGGGCAGCCCTGACACGCAGCGTCACAAGCAGCAGCTGAGTTTGAAAGGTGTCACTTACAGACAGCAAAAACCTGGCAGAAGCAGCTGATTCCATGACACTTCTGTTCTTCAAGACCAAGCAACAGTCAGCGAGCATCTGCCGCACGCAGACAATTCCCTTCCTCTTGCCCCAAGCTCTCAACAAGAGGTTTCGCTGCCAGCGGGCTGGAAGCTTGGCTGTGACACCCTCCCCGAGCCTGAACCGTTGCAGATGCAATCCCTGTCCCCGTCTCCCAGCTTTGCTTTTTGCAACTAGACCAGCCTGGAGCAAAGCCCTGGACTCCCCTGGCTTGGGAGCAAATCAAGGGTTCTGCTGCTTCCACTCAAAGCCACAAATCCTCCAGAGTAGAGATCCTCAAAAATATGAAATAATAATTGCTAATTACCGACACAAAGTAAACAAATTAATTGATATTTACTTGTTTACCCAGTTACAAAAAATGTTAATCACTCTGCATGTATTTTTAAGATATTAAACTATGCTAAGGCGCAGCCATAAATATCACCAGTAAAGCAAATATGGTGCTCGGCACTGCAAAGGAATTAAAATTAGTATTTAATTACAAGAAATCGCTCAAAGTTCTGTTGCTACCATTAATCACTTTCAATTATGAATGTAATTATAAGTCATCTTTTCTCTTTGGGTGGTCGCTGCTGGGACCTGAAATTGGTGACCCTCTGCTCCGAAAGACGGCACCCCACTTTGCTCGCCAAATGACAACTCCTCACTGACTGTGCTAACGGGACCGATCAATTAGTGCCTCCACGGAGCTCCTAAGTGCCAAGGGCATGCAAACCCAGAGAGGGTGAGGAGGAAGCACGAGTTACGTCATCCCCTTTCACGTGCACTGATTTTCACACCATCCGCCCATTAGCAGCACGAGAGCAGAATCAGCACTACCGAGATAGATAAATTGACATGAAAAAATATTCTGTCCTCAAATCATTAAAGGACGAGATGATAATGTTATCTCTTGCTACAAGGCAAATCAAAGCCTGGAGAGTTCCTTCCCTGCGACACGAAGCTTTTCAGTGGGGACACGTGGCAGCTGGACTCTGTGCAAGCAGAAGGAGGTGGTTAGAGGCCATAGCCAAAACTTGCCCCCTCCACCTCTTGGTTCTATGCTCCCGCAGGCGGTCAATGGAAATAAATCTATGTATCAGGTTGGACACAGGCTGCTGCTGGCAGAGCATCTCCAGCCTGGGACACGTCAGGGTCCTGATAACCGTAACGCTCCCCCACGTATTGCTGCCTTGACTCCCCTCAAGCCCATTTAGCCTCACAGCCTGCTTCTGGCACTGCGTCGTACCAAAGGCGACCAAAACACAGGAGACAACATGGAAAACCAAATGGAAACATTCCCTTTTGGTTCCCTTGGTACTTCTGCATAGGGAATGTGATTAGACTGTCCTTATCTTGGTAGGAACAGTTGTTAGCAATAATGAAATCATCCAGTCCTTTTCTTTTTGAAATCCAGCCACATCCTTTGGCTCCAGGAAATAGGGGCAGTGACATGTGCTGTTTTCATTAAAAGCCACAAGACAACATATTTCACCGTGGTAAATTCCCTTCTCTCAAGTGAAGAGCGGAGGAGAGCGATTTCAAGGACAAGAAAAGTTTCAGACAAAAGAAGGGGCTGAGCTGAACTTCTGCCCACCTGACACTTCAGGAAGCTGGCTCTTCACAATCTGAAGAAGGTTGGATGACGACGCCACTTGTTGCTGCTTCTCTCTCTCTCTACCCTTGCTCCTCTGACAATAACAGGAATTGCCTGAAGTTCCACACCGACACGATGTCCAACACAATGACTCCCTGCTGGGAAAGCCCAGCCTCTGGAGAATGGCCACTCCTCAACCCACACTGGCCAAGCGTACAGAGAGGACTCCACATGTTTCTCCCAACAGAGACTCATGGCCAGCTTGGAACTGGGAATATGCTTACTCGGTCACAAATCTACCCAACCCACATACTTCATCCTCACCTCATCCTCCCTGGGCTCTTTCACCTCTTGGTTTCAGGTCCAGACCAAGACCCAAATTCCCCACTCGACTCTGCCGAAGGTCAGCCCAGCATCCCCAAGGACCTGGGCATCCCGGCGAGCGCGTCGCCACCCGGCTAGACGACACAGATTGCGACATAGCGGCTTTGCACCCAAATCAACCAGGCGCCGTCCCCCTGTGCCGCATTGCCTCCTAATTAGCGGGCTGCGTTTCGCCGGCCTCCTGGTACTTGGCTGAGTCTCCCCTTCCCTCTGCTCCTCACTTATTCTGTTCACCAAACTAATTGCTGAGCGCCTGCACCCTGGGTGTCTGCTGCTGTTGGAGAAGATTAGTATTTTTACAGAGGGGAAAAAGAAAAAGATTAAAAAAAAAGATGGTGTTTTTTAAAGCAGATGAAAGGAGAGCCCAAGGAGATGTGCATTTGACTCTCAAACACGCTCCTTCAAGTCTCCCTCAGCAGTACTTAAAGGCGTTTCCAAAGCAAGACTTTATGAATGCTAAATGAACCCGGCGCCTTGTTCCTCTGCCACAAGAAAGAAAAAAAAAACAACTTATCTTTTATATACAATATTTCCTTTACGGCTGACACTGTGCATCATGCATCGCTACTACCAGGCCCACTTCAGACGCGAACGCTGACCTTCACAAAGTCACAGGGAGACCGCTGCCTCACCGGGCTGGAGTAGCGCTCTGCTGAGCGGGGATCGAGGATCCTGGCTGGTCCAAGCAGCCACGTGTTCTTTCACCCGTTGCTTTCCAGAAAGGCCAAGGTGAGAACACCACAAATGTGGAAAAGCTGAAAGTCTTGCTTTTGATCGCTGTGATCGTGGAGGCCCCTGGCCAAACATGGGACATCGGTTGAGAAGCATTCCAGAAAGCTTTCTCAGGATGCAGGACAGTCAACAGGGATGCAGGCTGGGCAGGGGAATGATGAGCGAGGGTGGAAAAAGAACAGCATCCCAGCAAGCCAGGACACAAGAAAGCTGGAGAGACTTTTCGCAAGGGCATGTAGTGATAGGACAAGAGGTAATGGCTTTAAACTGAAAGAGGGGAGGTTTAGATTAGATCTATGGAAGAAACTCTTCATTACGAGGGTAGGGAGGCACTGGAACAGGTTGCCCAGAGAAGCTGTGGATGCTTCCCCTCCCTGGAATCATTGAAGGCCAGGCTGGATGAGGCTTTGAGTAACCTGCCCAGCACCCAAACTCTCCCCAATTCCAAAAAGGACAAGCAGCCAGCACACCGATGGCACACACTTCAGCACCCAAGGACCTTTGGCCATTTGGGTCACTGAATCAAGGCCACACAATGAAGCCAACAGCACAACGCAGCACCAAAGTTGCCCACTGCCTTCACTGTCACCCCGCTCCCGAGCTCAGGTATGCCCTTACTGAGGATTTCCATGGAATCCCAGAATGGTTTGGGTTGGAAGGGACCTTCAAGACCATCCAGTTCCACCCCCCTGCCATGGGCAGGGACACCTTCCACTAGACCAGGTTGCTCATTTTCAGCACAACCACCACCTTTTCCTACATGGGCAATGGGGGCCCATGTAGGAAAGCCCATTCAGCTCCACACAAAACACTCCGGGCGGAAGCCAGTCTAGGCTCTTAGGAAAACACCCACCCAAAGGAAGTCTTGGGAGATTTAATTAGCTACCGTCTGTGCTGTTTGAGCTTGTTAGGTGCTATATAATTGCTAAATATTATTATTATCTCTGCAGGTACAGCAGTTTGTTAGGATAATGATAGTGATTGACATTTCCCTGGCATCTTTCATCCCAACCAGATCCCGTATTACTCTATTATAAAACACTGTTCTGCCTTGATTCTCCATATGTCTCCCAACTGTCAACAGGATCATAACTGGCTCCGCATTGCCAAAAGCCATAAAGGCACAAAGCAGCTCACGCAGGTTCATGGGATGTCTCAGAAGCTGAGCAAGGATCAGCTCAACTCAACTTTATGCTCAAGAATACAAGTTGCACAGGTATACATATGGTATAGGCAGACATACAGGCTCAAATTCAACATCACCACAGAGCAAAGCTGCAAGGAGTGGCCCTGTAAGCCATCACAGCACCCAAAAACCTCCCTAGTCCAGCCCCATCCCCCTCTCCAGGCAAGCAGCAGCGGGTACCACAACCCAACCACCACTTTAAAAAAATATATATTCCAGGGACCGCAAAGCAGAGGGGCCACCATGTGATTAATTGGAGACTATCAGTTTGGGATAGGTCTCTAAATTCTCATTAAGTCAGGTGCTGAGGCATCGCACATTAATCCAGAACATTTCCCCTTCGGCCCAAACAAATAACTCTTGTATAATTCAGGGAGGACTGGGTGGAGCCATCTCTTCCCCTCTCTGTCTCTTTCCAACTAACCAGTGAATAAAACATCGCCCGCAAATCTATTAGGCTAATTTTAAATCCTGACAATTTAGCAGCACTTCAGCAAGATAAGAGCCATTTATTAAAAGCCACAGTTCATTAAGCCAAATGCTGCTGGCGTATTTACTCAGAGAAACGGGGCTGGGCTTGGCTCTCACCAAGACCAGAGCTCCCCAAAGGAGCAGGAGCGAGCCTGTTTCACCCAAAACGAGAGGCCAGCACAAACCTTCGCCCATCCAGAGCCCGTGTGGGGCCCTGGGTGCCTCCCACCAACAGGGCCGGGGGTCAGGGGGGCTGAGCAATGCACGATCACAGAAGCGAGAGGCACGGGGTTGCTTTGCAGGGCTACGGAAAGCCTCCAGGAGCTCCGTCAGAGAAGGAACTCGCGCACCTCTGTGCGCCGTGGCGAACTGCCGGAGCGCCATGCGCCACCGCACCGGGCACCCCTCCCAGAAGGGGCAAAACCAGAATGTGGATCGGACACAGACCACTTTGGACCCCTCCCCATTAATGGCGAGCACAGATTGACTTCTGACAGGGGACCATCACTCCCAACAGCAAGCTAAGAGAGGGCTATTTAAGAAGAGCCGTTGCTTGCCAAAAGCTACCAGATTGCACCCGGAGCCTTCCTTCCTCCAAGCTGCCGCTTGACACCTCTGCTGAGGCCCCTCTGCTGTGCCATCGCATCGGCTCCCAGACAGTCTGGGAGGTTGACAGCGGGTGCTCCGGGACACAGGGAAAGGGTTCAGGGGTTTCCTTCTCCCAGGCTGGCAGCAGGAAAGGAGATGGCCTCACCCCCGTGAGCCGCCCTGCTCTGGGGGAACTGGGATTTTCGTTAACCTTCACGTGGGAGGTTTGTCGTTCCACCCAAACCAAGATGCCGAGGGAATGCACAACCCCAACCTCCTCTTCCCCCACGGGAACCGCTTGCTGCGCGGTTCCCAGCGGCGCGTGGGTCTGCGCAGGTAGGGAGCGATCGCGCGGGGCTGGGTGGTACCCGAGAGACGGAGCCAGGAGGGAGCTGTGACAGCATCGCTGCGAGGAGACGGCAGCAGAGGGCAGTGAAGAAGTCCCATCTCGCCGAGTTTGTGAGCATAATTCGTTCCAGCGGGAAACATCCAAGAGACTTTATCAAGTGCAATTGTCCCACTGCGCCTTTCACCTGCACACACTTGCAAGACAGTCTGGAGTCACTACAGAGTCTCCCTTTACAGTCAGAGCTGAAAGGAGCATTATAAAGGTGAATTAACATTTAAAAAGAATGTAAAAAACCCAGAACTGTTCTAATGATGATTAATGGGAAGCTATAAGGGAGGCCATGACCTCCTAGTGTCATTAAATGGATTGGCAGGTTTCTGAGCATTAATTATAAATAGCCACAGGAGTTCGAGTGCTTAGCAGAATGATGATAAATCCGTGACACAGGCGGAGGGACAAGGAGTCAGGAGCACGGGGGAACACGTGCCCACATGTGCACGCACACGGCTCAGCGTGCAAGGGGACACGGGTCTGCACATGTGTGTTACGTGCAGGAGGGAGGCAGAAAGCAAAGAAGTGGAAATGAGTCTGTCCAAGCACGCGTCTGGGTGGATACGAGGAGAGAGAGAGAGAAATGGGTAAATGATAAATTAGGCCCTGCCAGTCAATCACATTTTCTAAATGCTTTATATCCCAAAAGCTATAAAAGCAATATTCCTTTCTGGCCTTATTGGAGCCATTTCTGTAAGGCAATCACATCTGTTTCC
The DNA here is from genome assembly GCF_000690775.1 of Eurypyga helias. NCBI lineage: Eukaryota > Metazoa > Chordata > Aves > Eurypygiformes > Eurypygidae > Eurypyga > Eurypyga helias. The sequence goes on from NW_010226044.1 coordinate 54,903, forward strand.
TGGGGGATTTGAGCTGAACTATGCCTTGGCTTCCCCCACCCCCCCCCCTTTTCCTTTTTTTCTCTCCTCCCCTTTATATTTACTCTCTAGCCTGCTACCAAAGAAGGGTCAGAGCATGCATACAAATAGGGAAGAGGAGTGAAAAGCAAACAACCACTGAACAACACCGTGCCAGTGGCCAGCGGTGATGGAGAGACAAGAAGCAGCTGCAAACTTCTCCAAACTCCCCAGTCCGTTAACAAAGAAATAGCCACAATAATCAGGGGCTGGCTGCATTTTGAGTCAGTCAGCTCCTACCATTAACAATTCCTTACTCTTTAACACACATTATTCCATAATTGTGTAGATATTATGGAGATCTGCATCCCGGGGCTCTGCATTACCTCGGATGTGCTGATCCGCTCAGCCTGCCTGGGATTCGCAGCCACACACCAACAGCATCACCATGCTGCTCTGGGAAGGGCCCTTGGGAAGATGCTCACCGATAAAAGCCCTGCTCCACCGCCAAATACCACGGGGACCCAGAGCTACAGCCCCAAAGGTATGTTTGCTCCACAAGCCCTGGCTGGCCCCAGGAGGTGAGTTTTTCGCAGGGATGTGAAAACAGGAGTTCATCACGAAGGGAATATCAGCAAACTGTCAGAGCCCTTGGATCGCCGAGTCCAGCCAGGAGCTGAATAAATAGAGGGCAATGAGCTGAGTGAGGACCTTGGGCTCATTAATGAGCTCTCCCAGCGACCGCATCGACTGCGGAGGGTGAAGACCCCTCTCGCTGCCAATGAGGAGAAAAAAAGGCTGCGGGAGAGATGCCAGAGGGCCACCCAGAAACCCCCTATCAGCTCTTAAGAGGATGCTCGGAGGTTCCCAGACCTGCTGTAGCTCTCCACATCCTATCAGCGCCCAGCCCAGGACAGAAGTCCCCATATCCGGCCAAGAGGGCTTTGCCATTAGGAGCCCTATATGTCCTCTGGCACTTGTGCAAACTGCTGTTTCAGCTTCCACCAGCTCTACAAGGAAGCAAATGCACGAGCCAAAAATCACCTCCACCAAAATTAAAAATATTCCTGTTCCTATTTAGATTTAAGTATCATTACCTTGCTGGGTTCTTCCAGGGGGAAGCATTATTTCAACTGATTGGAAAACGGTGGCAAAGGAACAGGTTCTCCATACAATTTTCTTCATATCCTATTAGTTGCAATACAATTACAGTGAATACATCAATTCTTAGTCCCAGCAGCTCCTGGAAAGAGCCACCTATTAAAAGCTGGCTTATTAATGGAATTGTACATCCAGGATTAATCGGGCCGCGTTGGCCATTTCCATTTCTCACTCCACAAGTGCTTTTGTTTGCTTAATAGGCTGAAGTAACTTGAGAATGACACAACTTAGAGCTTCCCCCATTTGCTGTGCATATTGCCAGCAAATTTAATAGCACTTTCCTTTCCGGCATAGCTCTGGGATAAAACCTGGCACGTGCCATCAGGGAAATCCACACAGGAGGGTGAGGAGGGGGAGAAGGGGCTCTCTGCCTTCGGCAAAGGCAGCAAGGGGAGACCCCTAATTCATCTAAGGCTTTAAACCCGATGGAAATTTGGGATACCAAAAACCACTGCCAAAGCAAGCAGGCTGGACAGGAGCTGGTCTGCCACTGCAATGCCATCTCACGAGCGCTTCAAAAGCCTTCAGCCACCCCGAAGCGCATCACCCCCCCAAAACCAGGCACTGGGGGGTCCCTGCAGCTCACCCTGCCCCTCAGGAACCCCCTCAGGATCACGAGCGCGGGACACCAGCCCCATGGCTGGGCATCATCGCTGCGGTTCGAAGCAAGGGCTGCAGTCTCCCAGCGCAGATATTCCCGTGGCAGCAAAGTCAATGCATGTTGAAGCATGGTAATATAGTATGACTTTTCCCTTTAATGGAATTTTTCTAGCCCACTAGGAAAAAAAAGACTCCATTAGCCATACTACAAAGGCTCCTACTTATTAGTATTTTAGAACAGCGGCAAAAACATTTCTTGAATCTAATTATTGCTGACAAATATGAAAATTGAAATCAAAGTTAAATTTTCAGCTACAGTGCCTCATACGGCAGCAGCTTGCCGGCTCCCAACTATTGCATCAACACATTTATTCTGCTGAGAAGGCTGCCGAGATTGGGCCCCTCCAACTCACTCCTCCATCTTCGGAGGCATTAACTCTGACATATTCATCTCAACAGCCAGGGCCGCGTAACTAACTTCATGTTTACCAGTCGCACGCAGCCGGTGGATCGGAGCAGGGCTTTCAGGGGCTGTCGAAGAAGGGAGTTGGGCTCTTTTTTTTTTTTAATTACTTATTTTTTATTTATTTCCAACTTGGTGCTCTCCCACCCCCTTTCCAACCAGATCTCAAGAAGGAGTCGCTGGGTGATTTTAAATTCCTCGAGACAGAGGATGCAGAAGGGGAGGGGGGAGGAAAAAAAAAAAGCGCCTTGTCAACATATTTCCTTTCTCCTACCTCCCCCCAACACACTGTAAAAATCAATCCCCTTTGTCATTTTGCTCTGCTTGTGTGAATGTTTAATGGCTGTCGAGGGAGATAATGATTGCTGCTAGGAAATTCATTTCAGATTTGCTATTTATAAAGTACTCGCTGCTCAGGTGGGAAATTAGCATAAGGAAGGGGGAAAAGGGACCGAACCAGGGGGGAAAAATTAAAAAAAGGCAGCAGGACAGGAGGGCTGAGATGCTGCGGGGCTGGCTGGGAGGGGG
>NW_010226044.1:57719-60480 GCF_000690775.1 Eurypyga helias
CATCTCTCCTGGGAGAGAGGGAAAGGGCTTTTGCACATGTGGGGACACGCCAGCCCCTTCCCGACATGCACCCACACAAGAGATCCAAAGCCAGGGTCCTCAGCCGAGCGGCTGGGGGTCTTCAGAGACCGTGATGCGCCCCTTTGGCACACACAATCAGCCCAAAATCGCAAACCCAACACCAGCACTCCATGGTTTGCACTCCGGCTCCCTCTCCAGCCTCCCACCACGGGCCCTCATCCATCTGGAGTAACCTCCTTCAAGCCCGCCGTCCCCACAGAGCCCCCGCGGAGCCCAACAACCTGTTGCCACGTGCATGCTTTTTGGTTTTGGAATCCCAGAGGAATTCCTGCCTATGACACAGCCAGATCCCGTACAGCCAGCGGTACCCACGCTGCCATTGAGTTGCTAATTCCTTGTCTCAGAAGTTGCTTTTCACTTTCTGATTTTTCAATAATAGGCTTGGTATGAATCCCTTAAGCTTCCGAAATAAGCTGAAAACCGCTTTTCCAGCCATTTACATAAACACAAGTGGATCAGAAGGAATAATCATAGTTTATGCATTATTTGGGGGCTTTGGAGCCAGCTGCTAATGTGATGTCAGGTTTTGAAGCCCCAAAACGTACAAATGAGAAGCGTTGACGTGCAGAAAAACAGCACAAAAAGGTAAACAATAAATAATACAGATTTCTAAATGTTGTCTTCAATGACAAGGCAGCTTTGGCTTCGCCGCTACCCCGGCCTCTAATGGATCCCGCTCCCCGCCAGCCCTGTTCCAGAAAGGGCTTCATTAAGAGAGATGTCACTCAATGCTAAATCCAAATTTACCTCTTGCCAGCCAGCCCCGCCGCTCTCCCGTGCCTTGGCCCGCTATCAAAAACCCCAGTGCCGGCTTTGGGGAGCGCCTCCGCAAAATAAAGGAGTCGAACACGGGCACCCTCTGATCTACAAATACCATCTGTCCTGCAGGAAGGGAATTAAAGGTAGAAAACAACCCAACCAACCCAGGAACTTAGTGCTGTTCACCAGATAATTCCTACAAAGGGTTGGAAGGGGGGAAAATTGGACTTAAACAGCAAGATGATATTACGGTATTAACGAAGCTTGCTTCGCTTCAAGTGCTTGTCACGCTTCCAGCGAGGCGGGTCAGATTTGGCTTTCAAACCAGTTCTTGATTTAAAGATTCGCCGTTTCTGGCAAAATCAAAACATTAGCAGAGGATCTGTTTTGAAGAAATAACAATAAAAAAACGTAACAAGGCTCCAGACTCCAGGCTCTTTTGATAGTGCTGGAATGCAGCCTTCGGATCTCTTTTTTTTGGTGGTTGTTTGAAATCGCTTCACAACTTGGTACGTGAAAGCTCCCGCAAGCCCAGAATCAGAGCAAAAATACATCTAAGTCAATCCCTATTTTTCCCAGAATTTACTTTCGCTGGGAATTTGCTGTTCTGTTTTATTCCGTTTTGGAATCAAACGAAAAAATACTCTTGGTTTCTAATGTTACACAATTTCCTGTGGCATTTCCTACTCCTCAGCAGCTGCTGTCTCCCATCGTGACTCGCAGGAGGATGCGAACCGGCCACGCGGGCTGAGGATTTGTGGTTTTACAAGCTCCTTTCCAAGCTAAATCAGGGTTTCCCCATGCTCAGTGATGTAAAATTACATAGCGGGGGTGGGAAAGACCTTTTTTTCCACCCCCGAGGTAAATCCAGGTTAGCCAGACCAAGCACGAGGGGAAAGATGGCTGGTATCCTTACGGAGTGCACGGCCAAGTGAGGAAGGGGGATGACCATGCCATGAGCCCAAAAGGCTGCAGGATAAACTCAGGACCAGGAGCTCCAGGCTCATAGCACCTTTTTCTGCTCCTTCCCACCAAATCCCTGCCAAGCACCCACTCCCACCCTCGGTAAGCACTTCACATGAGCCATACCTCGCCAAACAGAGGTGCCCTCTCATGCAAAGTGTTGAGCACCCTTGCACCCCACTGACGCTGGGGTCCACCCACCTCCAGAAGGTCCTCAGTGACACATCGTGATTTTTTAAGCCTGGCAGCAGCCACATCACTCCATCCTTGTCCCTGTGGGGATGCCGTGCCTGCTTCCATCACCGCCTCCCCAATGCTTTAAAGGGAATAATCCAAACCACCAGTAATTTATGCACGTTGGGTCCCTGGGATCTTCCCTGCACGGCTCCTACAAAGCATTTCGGAGCCGAGGCTGCGTAAAGCCCTGGCTCAGAGGGCCTTTTTCGGCTCCCCCTGATTAGCAAGCGATGCACGCGGGAGGTGGAGGAGTCAGAGGAAGGGAAAGTAGAGGGGGGGAGGATGCCAAGAAACCAAAACATTGTCTTTAGTGGGAACAGTCAACAGGACAAGGAGGTCAAAGGGTCAATTAATTTACAACAGCTTTCAGCTTTGGACATATTAACTGTAAGCGCATCAGAAATCCATGGTATCCTTCTTGGCGGGAGATAACAGAGCAGAGAAGAGGCAGCACCTCTGATTTATTATTAACCAAGAGCAAGGTGCGTGCCTCGGGAAGGAGGAGGGAGGTAGCTAGCTTCTCCAGGCTACCAGCCACAGCTCCAAATGAGCTCTGGGTGCCTGAAGCCTGAAGGACACTCCAGCAACCGCAAAAGGGCTGGAGATTCCCAGGATTTGAGTGCCCCAGTTGGGATCAGAGCCTGGGATGCAACAACAAAGAGCTCATCCTTTGCAATTTTGGGGGTTTGCCTATAAAAGCTATGAAAAGCACGGAAAGAGT
>NW_010226044.1:60580-64714 GCF_000690775.1 Eurypyga helias
TTTAGAAACCAACCGCACAACGTTATGTGGCGGCGCGGAGCCAGCAGAAAGCCTTTGCCATGACCATCTGAGACAGATCATGTTGGGGTCCCACCGAGTCCAAGGGTAGATTTGCCACTGCGCAAAGGAGCGCCACCAGTAACACTGGAAATAAAAATCCCATTTACCCTCTTGAAAGTTTTGCTCTGGTTAAAGGCATTCCTTCAACTGGGGAACAAGCAAAGAAAATTTTGCCCTCTCCTGCTGCTACTGAAGTTTGGGAAGGAAAGACAGATGCAAAAAGGGGTTCTTCCTCATCCCCATGGCCAGAAAGCTACTCCCTACATGATGCTTCATAGGCTGGAGCCCACCTCCGTCATCTGACCGTGAGCTGCCTGGGAAGCAAGCCGGTGAGCTCTCCCACCTCCACCCCAGTTTAATCACAGAAAACAGCAAGCTAACTGACCTAGATATGTCACCTGATCAGTTTTTTCCCCATAGGAAAAAAATAAAATGGAGGGAGAAAATAACAAATATGGATATTTTTAAGCAAAAAGCAGCAAGAAAACACACTTCCAAAAGCAGATACTTCCAATACCGAAAGCACTCTCCTCAGTTACAAGTCAGGAACTTGACACAACAAGAAGACTAAAAAACAATAAGCCAGTGTTACTCTGATGGTCAAAATGCCTACATAGGTGAGGAAAAAGTAGATTTTTTTTCTAGGCACCAGGACATCCCAAAACTGGTTGCAGGCTTCAGAGCACCCAGCACCAAGTCTTAGAAAAAGGACAGACAACTCTGGTTTGAGCTGGCTGGGATGGTCCCTACAATGATTCCAAAGTTTAGTTGTACCAAATGAGGTTTTTCCCAAGCTCAAAGCTACCACCTGATCTGCTCTATTGTCAAAATCACATTCATCTCCTCTTGGCCGGTCAGCGAGTCCCATCCCAAATGTGGGGACAGCTGACCAGACCTGTACACCTCCCTGGCCACACAGCCCAGGTCTGCATCACTGCCTCCTCGTATATCCCACTGCAGGTAACCCCAGCCAGCTTCACGCCTGGGTTTTGAGAAGGGTAAGCACCCAAAACGTGCAGCAGTGTGAACGGGACCTTGTGCCTCCATTCCACAACTGGGGCTCCTCAAGCTATTGTAGCTACAGCGTGAGCCACCTGCAGCACGTGTTCCCCATCACACCGGGCCTAAGGCACCTCCTTACAAGCGACAACTCCTTTGGTAGAGTTCTCTTCGTGCATCGCGATCTCGTGCCACCCCCCCGGCTGCATGACCCCATCAGCGGAGGGATGCTCCCGGGAAAGCAGCAATACCCCACGCCTGAAAAACCTCACCTGCGATGCCACCCAGAGCACCCACAGCACAGCCACCCCCCAGACCGAGATCCCAAGCGCCAACCCAGCGTTTTAGAGGCCATCCCACATTTTGGCACAACGCAGCCTGCTCTCAAAAGCATCTTTCCAGTGCCAAAGGTCTGCTTGGGTTCCCGTTTGCTCTGCCGAGTCTAAAAAAATGTGCCAATTAATCCCACACAGTGGCCTGATTTCCAGAGGTGCTGGATACCTGCTTACAGCTTCGGTGAAAATCAACAAGGATGACGGATCTCGAGCAACGCTCCAAATCAGGCCATTGAGTAACCAGAGCGTATTCCCCTCCTTTTATGTACTACACATAACTGGGTTATCTAATCATGTAGGTATTGATTATTACTGTTATTACCTATTAAATAGCTATTTTCTGCTGTTGGGGTGAATATCACATTTTATTGACCTGCACGGTAACTATTAACCACCACGAAGCCACATCTAATATTTTCCCCAGGGAACAATAAATCCGGGTATTCACAGAAAGATGTCGATACACGTAATTTTTCTTATACACATTCATTAGTGCAATTACCTTCTTGCACAAACTGCCAGAAGGTTTCCCTCCCGCCTCCGCCAAGACGAAAGTCCTCCCGGGATGCACAACTCAGATCCGTGCTCCCAAATCCCGCCTTTCCCGAGGGGAAGCAGCCAGCCTCTCCCCCTACAGATATATCTCCAGGACAGATCCAGCTTTTCCATCGCCCATGAGCATAGCCCGTGTTTCGGTTTGGGAGTTATCTGCAACCCAGCCACATCCACGGAGCGAATAATTCTTTCGGATGAGGAACACTCCGTGTATGATGTTGACATATGCTATTATTTTACATACCTATTTCAGCTTGTATGCTTATTAGAATAAGGTCTTTATGCTAATTTGTAAATCAAATTCCCATAATTCTTGGCTTACTGATGCTAAAGGCCCAGCTAAATCTTCTATGACCTTTTAGCCTGGTTAATCCCTTTACGCATGGGTGAGTGAAGAGTTTTCTTCCCTCTCCCGCTCCCAAGTGCTGGGGTGGGATTTTTGCACAAGCCCACCCTATTCCTCAAGAAATCCAGGTGGGCATGAGTCAGGGACACCAGGCACACATGAGACCATCTTTGGAATACTTGGAACGCAGGAAGAGAAAATGCTGCTGCTGGGTAGATGCTGTAGACATTCATTGCTGCTATTTAAATATCATACAGACGAGCAAGCACAATGAGAGCTGTGTTGCCAAATAGCCGCTCACTTCCCTACGCCCGGGGCTCTGTAGCCTCCCTCTTCCCAGCTCCTTTCTCCAATCCATGGGCTGGACCTTTAGCCCACTGCGCCGATGCGATGGACACCTGCATCTCATTCCCATGGAGATGTAGCATCCAAGGAAGCGCCGCGGCCTTCCCCTCTAGCACCAACATCCGGCAGCCAACACCTCCGTCAGGAAGGGCAGCATCGCCCCCCACAAAGCCAGACTGGGCATTTCAGGGCTCCAACGATTCCCTCCTCACAGACCCAACACTCAATAGCTCCTGCTTCCAAAAAAAAAACACCCCAATGTGCAAAACTTGGAGGACTCATGGATGTTTGCACAAACGCAGATGGTCAAGCACCTAGGAATTATCCCACTTCACGCTCCACTTCACTCTCAATCGTACTCAGGAACCACTTTTCTTACCGTGCGTTTGGCTGTAAATAGGGAAATGACCTGGAGTATTGATAAACCGCTGCAGAGGGCAGCACAGATCTCCCGAGCTATTTGTAGTAGATTTGTGCAAAACACAGTTTTTCCTGCATGACAACAGTTTTCACATTTTTCAAACACGAGCCGCAGATCCACTTTCCTATACCAAGCGAGAGAGGGGAGTTAGAGATTGGCAAAACCCACGGTGACTACCAAAAGAGTTCAGGAAGCAGCATACTGCAGACCTACGTATCACCTTTGGGGCTCAGTGACCCCCACTTTCTCAAAACTCACTTAGAAAGTTTTGCTTAAAAGCCAAATTATTTTTGCTGGGTGTTTTTTTTTAATCTTTTTTAAAGACTAGTATGCAAGAAAACCTCCCCAGGGGGGAGTCCTTCCCTCCGACAACCCACCATACCCAACATCTCCCAGCCCAAAAGAGTCCCAAACTTTTTCACTGCTAAACGTTGCCCCTGTGCGATACTTTGCCCTGGGTGCACCCCCTCTCAGACCACGGTGGAACGCAGCTCCCTGCTTCCCCCCCACTCCTGCAGTGACTCAGGGACTTCTGGCACCCACATCAGATTCCTACAAGGCGGGGGAATGGAGGGGAATTTTGGCTGGGGAGGCAGCATATTCTTCCCCAGCACTCTAAGAATTAGAAAAGTAAATACGATAATGGTAATTTTTTTAAAAAAATGCTTTCCGATCTGCTGAGATTTGATGCGAATGGGGGCAGGAAGCAGGAGAGATGGCCAGAGGCAAGGAATAAGACTGCAAGGAAACCAAGTCAGGAGCCAAAAGCAAGCATTGAAATAAATTAATTAATGAATCAATAAAGGAAAGCACAAATTCTGGGCAGGGGAAGGGAAGGACAGTTGGACACCCTTCCTGGGGCAGAGGCAGCAGCAGAGGGGAACGGGGCTCCCATACCCAGGAAATCTTCCCCCCCCCCGGGGTTGCAGGGATGCCAGCATCCCGAGCCGGGAAGCAGCAGCCCTGGGAGAAGGAGGAGGAGGGAGAGCGGGAGGAAGGCGAAGAGGAGCAGTGCCGCGGCGTGTGATGTGCATGCTAAGCAGCCCGGGCCGGTCGATAGCCTGTCCCCCAGC
>NW_010226045.1:0-2523 GCF_000690775.1 Eurypyga helias
ATTTCATCTTCTCCTCCTGAAACCTGTCAGAATAAGGAAGACAACTATAAAGTAGAGTTTTGCACAGTGGTAATTATCATCTGAAAACCTGTACATCCACATAAAAAATACACTGAAGCCGGCTGTTTTGATAATTACAGAACATTAACAGTTTTTTAACCAATTACTTATAAAGTGCAAAGAGACTGAAACACATTAGATTGTGGCTCTAAAGTCTAAAAAAGAGCAGAATAATACTGGTTTTAAAACAGACTGATTGTCATTCTACAATCTTGTGTGAAGACCCTCTGTCACAGAGAAAAAAAGAAGGATTAAAACCACACACAGGAGACTGACACAAGGTTTAACCTATAAAAGTCACCATTAGCTATCTCACCAAGATTAAATACCAAAACAGTGACTTCTCAGATGAACAAGGGAAAAAAGGCAAAAAAAGTAAAATAAAAATAAATATGAAACAGACAACAGTGAAAAGGTATGAGAAACACCAAAGAAATAAATATAACTTATCTCCTTGTAAAAATATTTGGTATGACTGTTTTCAGGAATAAAGTATCCATACAGAGAAAGCGCAGCAAGCATGTAAAATCCAGGAAAGAACTTAGAGAAGTTGTTCCCACACACCTCTGAGCTCCAGCACTTAAGAATAATGCTCTCTGAGATTTAACTAGTTTCTATCAGTCAAAAAACTTGAGAGGAAGCAAACGTTTTATAAAAAAATGTCACCTACTGCAAAAAGACTATCTGCAGAATATGGTAATATTAGTTTTCCTGTGAAGCACTTTTAAGATGCACAAAAAGCATTACATATGAAATACTCATCTGAAAACTAGTGCTGGAGACCATTTATCACATTTGTATTATCTAAACTGTATGAATATTAAAAAACAAATTTATTGTTTTACAAGAGGCTATTTAACAGGAAATATTTGTATTTCCTATATGTATATAAGGCACATGGAGGACAGGGAGGTGATTTGGGACAGCCAGCACGGCATCACCAAGGGCAAGTCCTGCCTGACTGACCTAGTGGCCTTCTGTGACAGAGTGATGGCATCAGTGGACAGGGGAAGAACCACGGATGTCATCTATCTGGACTTCTGTAAGGCCTTGGACATGGTCCCCACAACATCCTTCTCTCTAAACTGGAGAGGTATGGATCAGATGGGTGGACAGCTTGGTGCATAAGGAGTTGGTTGGATGGTAACATCCAGATGGTATTGGTCAATGGCTCAATGTCTGGATGGAGATCAGTGACATGTGGTATCCCACAGGGGTCTGTACTGGGACCACTGCTGTTTCATATCATCATCAGTGACATAGTGTGATTGAGTGCACCCTCAGCAAGTCTGCAGATCACAACAAGCTGTGTGGTGCGGTTGACACGCTGGAGGGAAGGGATGCCATCCAGAGGGACCTGGACAGGCTGGAGAGGTGGGCCGCTGCCAACCTCATGGAGTTCAACAAGGCCAAGTGCAGGGTCCTGCACATGAGTTGGAGTAACCCCTAGTATTAATACAGGCTGGGGTGCAAAGAGGAAAGTTATCCAGCTGGCATTAGACATTGCTGACTGAGAGAAGTGGCCAGTGCTCTGTACTGAATCATGGATGGTGGCAAATGCCCTGTGGCATAACAGTATCCAGAGAAGTCTGGCCAGCAGGTCGAGGGCGGGGATTCTCCCCCACTACTCTGCTCTTTTGAGACCCCACCTGGAGTGCTGCATCCAGCCCTGAGGCTCTCAACATAAGGAGGACATGGACCTGTTGGAGTGAGTCCAGAGGAAGCCATGAAGATGCTCCAAGGGCTGGAGCACCTCTGCTATGGGGACAGGCTGAGAGAGTTGGGGGTGTTCATCCTGGAGAAGAGAAGGCTCCAGGGAGACCTTTCAGCAGCCTTTCAATACTATTAAGGGGGCTTGTAAGAAAGAACGGGACAAACTTTTTAGCAGGGCCTGTTGTGACAGGACAAGGGGTAACAGGTTTAAACTAGAAGAGGGCAGAGTTAGACCAGATAGAAGGAAGAAACTGTAGAGCCCACAACAAATCATATTCAGTATTGACAATACAAGTAAAAGAATAATTTCTGGCTTAAAATTCTTCAGCTACAAAACATTTTTCTTCTTCAGTAATAAAATTCATGACTTATAACCACCTTAACTTCTGTATGAACATCAGAGATTGAGAATCTTGTCACAAATACAGCACATAATACAGCTTGCAACTATCAGGAAGTAGAGAAAGGTACAGTTACATGTCCAGAGTATTACTGTATCAAGATAAACTAACGAAAAGCATGCACAAGAGTTCAAATCTACTTGAAAATCTGACAAATATCTATGGGAAAAAAAAAAAATCTACTGTTTAGAAATGTCAAAACAGAATAGGTTTTCTCCTAAGTCTAACTCTATGGGTCATGAGTCCAAACCACAGTACAGAGGTTATAAGCATTCATCAATCACTTCGGAATATCCTGGTAATGCTATCTGAGCACTGAAGGAAATATCCAACAGAGTCTAAGCATTCA
>NW_010226045.1:2553-4221 GCF_000690775.1 Eurypyga helias
CAGCATTTCACTTCTAAATGGAAATAATTTGTTTCTGATGTCGACAGCTGAGTATGTCTACCAATGGATCTTCTTATTTTCTTGCCATTTGAACAGCAAAGTGAAGCTTAGCTGTTGTGCCCACATTTTATTTGTTTGTTCTTATGTTACAAATAATTTTCAAACAGCACACTGTCTACCCTGACTGATGGTACTGTATCGGACACACCTTCCACAATGCATGGAGCGTACTGACGTTAAGCTTCCTGAATAACTGAAAAAATATTTTTAGAACTCAACTGCCCATACCAGTTTTATTTTCTGCAGATGCCAATGTCTAGTTACTGTCAGATCCTGTAAAAACCCCAAAACAAATAGAAAAATTCAGGTCACTACTCAAGTATGTATCTTTTTAGACTATCTTTCAATACTATTATAACTTCCAGAGGTAAGTAAAGAGTAAAGGATTCTTCTAAAGTACTTCCCTATGAAGTCTAATGTAGAATTGTCAGAATGACTGACAACAGAGAAGAATTATAACCCCTTAGCACACAGGAGTATAAATTACATTAAGCATGGACATAAAGATTTGACAAAAAAAAATATTTGAATTTACAAAAGTTATGAGAACTGTCAGCCTCAAAGGAGTAAATGAACTTTGATTCTTTATTTGAATGCATGTAAAGTGCAGTTTTTCCTTCAATATAAATCTGTAACACGTCATTTTAAAATACATGTAATAGATGTGTAGTCTTTTCAGGTGACTGAAAGGGAAATGAACTTGATATGACTACTCAACTTCAGATCATGCTGAGAAGTTAGTAGTTCAGAAAGAACTGAGAGATATATGCAAGTCCAGTTAAAAGAAACAAAAAAAACCCCCCAAAACCCCAAACAAACCCAAAAAAACAAAATCAACCAATACCAGCTGTTACACATAAAAACTAATTTTACAGGCCTAGCAATTTAAATCTCTAAAACCTGTATATAAGTGCCAGAAGTTCAGTCACCACTTTGCAATAGCAAATGCATATACATAAATATTTTTAAGGCCTCTTAAAATAGAATCCAATTGGTACTCCTGTATTTCCTCTGTACTGTCACACAGAAACTGGCTTACCACTGTAATGAACCCCTTCATATGATCACTACAGAGATGGTGCAAGGAATACCTGAGCTAAAAAATGTGATACTTATAAACTGAATATATTTGATTTAGAAATCTGAGCAATGAAGACTGATTCTCCACAGTGACAGTTTTTCAAATATCTTTGAAATTTTCAAGTGTTTCAATGGATACATCTCAATCCAGCTGTCATGGTATCTCACACACCTGTTTGAGGATTCTGGCTATCGATCCTTGATCCATTTTGCTAGTGACAGCATCTTTCCTCAGTCTTGCAGCTACAGTTCCAAGATAGTCAAGTGATGCAACTCTTAATGCCATTTCTGTAGATTTGTTACTGAACTGGTGAACCTAAGAAAAACATAATAAACTGTTAAAAAATATATTTATTTATGCAACTGAGATTCTTTTCACAAGAGACTGCTTGACCTTATTAAAAAGTCCACCGCATTTCCATGCTGCATAAAATGATGTAATTTACTGTTACATCACAGATCCACTACTTGTATTACATTAATGTTTATTCCCTTATTGGGTCTCTCTCTCCAAATACACCTTTTGGA
>NW_010226045.1:4284-4526 GCF_000690775.1 Eurypyga helias
GGCAATAGAACTTAAGCACCATAATGCAACTTCCTCATCATTCACAGAAGTACAAAGAAAGCCACATTTTACCAGGAACGGGACCATGAAATAATTATCCAAGAAATAGTTCAAATTACTGTGTTAATTACAATGTAATACTGAAAAACAACTCTCAAAAAACACATCAATAAGCATACTCACATTCTGTAAGATACCATAACAAACCCCTTAACTGTTTTCAGGTTTTGTGCTAAAGGAAT
>NW_010226045.1:4545-16043 GCF_000690775.1 Eurypyga helias
GATGAATAATTACAGCTGTTAGTCTGACTTTACTCCACATGAATATCTAACACCTAACTAGATGCTATACAATGGCATTTTTTTCATGTTGAAATTGTCATGGAATAGTGGAAATGGAATTCCATGAGAAATTGTATATATTTGATCTTTAACAAGTTTGTATCAATGATCCTCTAGCCCAGATTTTATTATCTATGTATTACATAGTAGTGATGCACGTAAGAAAATCCTTAAATGCTGCATGTGTGTCAGAAAGCATTCCTGTTGTAGTTTCAGCTGAAATAAACGTCTTCACTGTAATAAGAAATAAATAAATATAATAGTTAAAAATAAGAATCCCTTACCAACAGCCTTCCTAATAAGCTAAGTAGCAACTCTGCAGCTGGCCATTCTGGTTTATTGACTGTGGAAAGAAGATCTTGAATGAAGTTCTCAAACAGTGGCCTGTAATCTTCTTCCCCTTGTTTACTGCCGCATCTGTTTAAAAGAAAAATGCATTTTGTATGTGACTTATAAGAGCCATTTAAGCTTTTCTTCTGAAATCCTATGTTTAATCAGAAAAATTTTTTGCAATTCTAAAAAAAAATCTGAAATATTAGCAGAAATTTTGTTTCCTTCATTTACAGAGAAATAGTTAAAACAGTTGTCAGTTCAAGTTGCTCTACAAGTAAAACAGCACATCCATTAACTTGGATGGACAAAGTAGGTATAACTGTTCAAGCTGGAGTGGGGTATTTAGGAGGTGTTATGTCTGTATTCCTTAAGCTTGATCTGATTTACCTGACAGTGAAAAGACATCTCAGTATTATGCTCCACAAAGGTTAAATTCAGAATGGAAAAAAAACCCCAACAAAACACCATACCTGATAGTGTTTCACTTTATGTGGCAACCCTCACTTTAATGATACCACAAGTATGCAGAGAGATTGCTAGATGGCTATTAAACAGCTTTTCATCTTAAGAGTAGAAATTTACATGAGGAAAACCTCAGAACTGATTCTTAGAATTCTTTTGTTTATTCAGGTATGCTGTATTTTATTTCCTCCTTGTTAAGCTATTGACATTCCTAACTTTAGCTAAATGAAACGACATTTGAGGTTTTTTGTATCTTTGTCATTCTAATGACTGAATGGGTATGGTTTCACTGCTTAAATTTTTACACAGCTTTCTCTTACAGGCTTCAGATGAGTAACAGGCCCCTAATAAAAGGATCCTACATGAACCATCAAACACACTCTTAAGTGCATAAAGAACACTGCAGAATTTCTGTTCCATAAAAATTTTTGTCAGGACAGGTAGTTCTCTTAGGGAATCTTTAGAGTTTACTGTTATAAATAACTTTATGAGTAGGACTTTAGCACTGGAAAGTGGTTAGGTTAGTCTTAAAGTATGACAGACTTCATTTGGAGTTTGTTTCATCAATATGCTAAAGAATGCAACAATACTTACTTCTTAAGGAAAATAGAAAGGAAGTTTTGTGCTGTTCTCATGGCTGTTTCATATGAGTTAGTAATAAGCACATCTTGATCCACCTAAAAATAACAAGATGTATTTGTCTATTATTTCAGCATACACAAAAACACGATTTCCAGATCAGCATTTCTCATGCATCAAATAATTACAGCAGACATGAAATTACAGTTTTGATTACTAGAGCACCATAATAAAGTACTATGCCTACAAACACACACAATCATTCCTGCACACAACCACCACAACAAAAGCTACGGCTTTTTAAAAACCTCTTACTTTCTTGTTTGATTCCTCCTCTGCATTAGAATCTTTTTCTACCGACGGTAAGTGCACCACACACTGAATAAGCTGCAGAACTAGTGCTGTTACCATCTGAATATACATCGGCTCTCCATCGGTGTCACTGCTGTTTAACCTGTTAATAAGAAAAGACACCATTAACAATAAAAATAATATAAAAAAAGAGACAAAACTGAAAATTGTCTGTCTCATATAATATCTTTCTAAAACTATTACCACAGCTAGAAATCTGTGTTCTAGATACTTATCTAGTCATTTGCTTCTCTTTTACACAGTGTAAGATTTGGTCTAACACAACCAGTAGGGTTTTTTCTCAGGCAGAACACAGCCCACAGATGGGCTACCAGAGTATCTGTGAAGTTCAGTTCAACTTTAACTGAAATCCAGTCCAGGTCAGATTCTTTCTCAAACTGAACCTGAACCTATCATTCTGAAGATGCACTGAAATCCAGCTGAAGTCCTTAAAAGACAGTTAAAATTAACAGAGTAGTTCCTAAGTGAAACCCATTCAAAG
This sequence comes from Eurypyga helias, assembly GCF_000690775.1. Lineage (NCBI taxonomy): Eukaryota > Metazoa > Chordata > Aves > Eurypygiformes > Eurypygidae > Eurypyga > Eurypyga helias. Next base: position 6,833 of record NW_010226045.1, read on the forward strand.
GGATATTAGATTGATTTCCTTCCTGGAAAGTGTGCTCTGACTGTGTCCTCAAAGAAATTCAGACAGAATATTCCTACTGAGCTTTAGCAATGAAGAAATTATGTCACTCTATACAAACAGAAACAAAGAATTTTCCAACAATAAACTCTGATTGAACACTAACATTACACTCATTTACATCCACAGTGAGAGAAATAAGAGGCATTTCAATTGTTTTTGTATGCAGGTACAAATATGATGGCATGAGAAACAGTGATTATTATAAAACATTTGCTAGGCAATTCTGTTCTCATTATTTTGAAATATCAGCCTTTAATATAATGCAGCTTGTGGAGTCGCAATATTTAAAGTAGTAATTAATACTGAAGCCTAAAATCCTACTTACAGAAAACTTTACCTGCTACTGTCTACAAGTTATTAACTATGTCAGAAATTACCTGAAGTTTCTCAAACTCCTCTTGCTAGTTGGTAGCCGTGCAAGGGAAGTGAAAATTTCTTCTAGTATTAACTGTCTGTGTTTTTCATACCTGGAGAACACCTATTTAACAGTTACAGGATTATTAGAAAATTGTTATAGTTACATAAAATATCGCTCATTAACTATGTTGTCAAAAGTTATATATAGAAACATAACCCCTACATGACACTTAAATAACTTATAAATACCGAATAACTTGTTTTTAATGCATTTCTTCTTTTCAATGCAAACATTTTTTTACAATATACATAAAAACTTTTCAAATACAAATTTGTAAAAACCTTCAAACAACATAAGTGTGTAAGAACTTTTAAAAATAGCTTATGTTTTAAAAATTTCTGTCAATGGAGAATATGGAGAATATACAGTATACTAGGCTCAAGCAGTGTAATACTAAGCTTTAATACTAAGTGTAATACTAAGTGTAATACTAAGGCTACAGTACAGAGTAAAACTCTGTGGTAACACAAATTACGTTAACTTGTTTGTTGTAGACGCACATTTCAGAAACCAGTTTTACCTCATATCTTAAGCTTTAACGTTTGTCTGACATGACCTATTCTTTCAATTTAAAGGGTCAGGATTCTAGAGTTTGCCTCTCCTGTTGTTTAGGCACAATACTAGACTATATCATCCTGATAAAGATGGAAAGCTCCCACTTGAACAAATACATCTGTGATGCACTGCATTTTTCCTGAAATATTTTACTTGCCCTGTGAATTTTCACAGCCACTGCTTCTGAGGAAAAGAATTTAGTCTATTAAATAGAAGTATCCTACTAGTTTCATAACTTATTCAATAGCATAAATTCAAATCAACATTAGGAAATAAGGAAAACCACATTATTAAGATTTCTTCTTTCTTGTCTTGGAAAGGACATGTAAGAGTCACTTGAAATGACATAAGGAAGAAACTTCTTAATTTTGGTTACGTAGGATATTTCTTCCTGTAGAATAATCCGTATATAGGAGCAGCTCAGGGGTATGTAATACTGTTCCTAGATTATGATACCCAACAGTAAAATCATGCAATAATAATAAAATGAGTTCTAAACTCCAATTTTCTACCACATAGAAAATACAGCCTATGTAAATGCCCTAATAACTCTCAGAAGTACACGAATATGAAACCACGAATTCAAAAGTACTTACTGCAGTCACTAATTTGATGGCACATAACTGTAGTTCACTGACATTTTCTACAAAGAAAGGTGTTATTCCCATGGATGATACCTGTCAATGGACAGAAATTACTGTAAGTATATTTGACTAACAAGCTGATATTTATGCAGTTTCACAAGCAGGTTATTCATTCAGCAGGTAAGGTATTCAAGAAGATATATTACTTCATATTATTTGCAAATAAAATTATTGAAGGATATTAGAGCAGAAATCCTGTGAGGAACATCTGAGGGAATGGGGGTGTTCAGCCTGGAGAAGAAGAGCCTCAGGGAAGACCTTATCACGCTCTATAATTCCCTGAAAGGAGGTTGCAGAGATGTGAGGGCTGGTCTCTGCTCCCAACTGACAAGTGACAAAAGGAAACGGCTTCAGGTTGCACCAGGCAAGGTTTAGATTGGATGTTGGGAAAAACTTCTTCACAGAAAGGCTGGAAATGTTTAACACATGTAGATGTGGTGCTTAGGGACAGGTTTAGTGATGGACTTGTGTTAGGTGTATGGCTGGACTTGAAAGGCTGGAGATGTTTAACAGACATGTAGATGTGGTCCTTAGGGACAGATTTAGTGATGGACTTGTGTTAGGTGTATGGCTGGACTTGATCTTTTCCAACCTAAATGATTCTAGGACTCTATATTTGAATACAATATGGTTAAACTTTTCTTAATTGTACAAGACAACCCATTAAAGATTTGAACATTAAATGCTCTTCTCCTGCATATGACTTACTACACACAAACTAGTCACTGATGTAAATAATTCAGAAGTTTATACTGATTTCAAACTTCATGTCACTGAGACAATCATACTTTACATTTTCTCTCAGAAAAGAAAACATAACATCCTCAGACAGAAATTCTTCTGATAAAACATACCTGAAGAATGGTTGTATCAGTAAGAAGCTGTATCTCTAGCAACTCTGACAAGCTGCTGACAATGTCACAAACCTTGTTATACAACATCACTATAACTCTCTGCTTGTGGGTGGAACGCTTGGCACGTTTTGCTTTCGAACTTAAAACACAGCCTACGAAAGAAAAAATACTTTAATTAATTTTTATTATGTTTCACATCAGATATTATAAAGATTATTTTCCACAAAAAGTATCCCCAAAATAACTGCATAACTGCAGTTTTGTAAATGCAACTGCTTACAGAAGAAAAACTATTTAGTAGCATCGTCTGGAAAGCAAGAATTTCACATTATATTAGTTTTTCATAATCACTCTAAATTCTGGATCCAAGGATTTTAAAAAGGTTCTGGAAGTTGGACACCCACATCTAAAGGTATGCATGTGAAAACAAAATACTAAATGCTAAATAGTTTTCACTGAAACAAATCACTACAAACACAGAGATTATCACAAGAAAATTACTTATTCCTACATATAACAACTATACACAGAAGCTGAACTTCAGACAAACTTCTAAATACTTTAATACTTTGGTTATACAGACATTATTGCAGTAAACCAACATGCCGTATCACTAAGTTATTCAGTGAATGCATTTCATCAGGTGTTTTGACTGTACACTTCTTTAACCCCAAAACTAACACAAAGCATGAATTCAGGATGCTGTAACTGATATGGAAGAACATTGAGTATAAGAGTTGCATATAAGAATCTTACTCCAGAAAGCCGTATCACTTGCATCATCATACAGTACATCATGTCTGATATTTTTAACGTGGAAAGATTTTTTAACATTTCTTAGCATACTAACCGCCATGAGGATCCACTCTATACACAGGATCATACTGAGGATAGAGAGTGTTCTGCAAATGAAATTTTGTGTATTGAATACCTCTATTACGTCCTCAATATATACAGCTTTAGGCCTATTTGGGGATGTCTTAATATTGATAGCAGTAAGACAAGCATCAGCGGACTTTGTCACTCTTTCAATAATAAGATCTCTCCATAATCTCTCCTCATCTTCAGTGTCATTGTTCTGTAACAGGCAAGAAAAAAAGCATAGTGTGAACAAGAAGTGAAATTTTTATCCTTACCAAGGATAAAAGGTAATACTACCTTTTAGATAGTAATACCTACTAAGGCAGGTATACCTATTATGATAGTAATACCTATTAAGATAATACTATCTTTTAGATAGTATTACCTTAATACACTTACTTACAGGCACAGGTGAAATGTTTTATTTCCTTTGATACAAAAATAGTTTTAGAAATCAAATAATGTTTGTTTTACTAGCAACATGTTTGTAATATTTCTCCCTAAATTACAAGTTTTCTCAGTCTCACTGTATTCTTCTGCTAGAACACAGAGAAGCTTTCTGTGTGTCATTGGGAAGCACTACAAGGGAAGATGGCCACATACTCTACTTGAGACTCATGTACCTTAACCAAAATCTAAATTCATTCATCTAGTGTTTTCGTCAGTAGCCTATGCACACCAGTTGCTGCTTTCATCACTATAAGTTTTGCCACTAGAGGGAATTCTTACACAAAAAGACTGTTACAGGTCACATGAAACTCGCAAGTACAGGAGTTTCTCTGCTTAGACCAACCCATCTATTACCAACAGGTTTAAAACATCTTATCAAGTACGCATGCCCATTTAGATTAGGTTTAGCACAGGGTACAGAATCTCTGTGTTTCTGTGTCTGTACAAGTTACAAAACCAGACAGACATACTTATGACCACCCAGCACTACTTAAATGTCTTAGTAACATTATTTATGGAAAAACCAGGTAGAATAGCTTATGTAGTACAAATTCAATCTACAGAGAAAAAGCATCTTCCCTGCCTGTATGACACCTAGTTCAACACTGTTGGCTTTCCTTGTAAAAATAAGGGGTTGGTGAAATCATAGCAACTTTTTTCCCTTTGGGCTACGAGAATCTAAAACACTATCACAGTGCCTTATATATATGATGTATATATTTGCAAAATCAACAGAAATCTGCACATCAGGAGATCCTTGTAAACCGCTTGCATAGAATGGCTTTAAGTGATTTGTTCCTTGAGCAAATGAAGCTTAAAAACCCACAAAGTAGTTTTAAATATTTTCAATTTTTTTTTCTCATTAACCTCAGAAATAAAACAACTATGCAACTGCACTCTGCCTCTGAAAAACATCCTGACATGGAGGTAGGATATCTTCACTGCACTGTAAATGAAGTAAGCTTACTCCTTATCAGAGGCTTTATTTCCTAAAAATGATTGAAATAATTTTTAATAGGTATTAAAAGGGGTTTTTTTGGCTAAAGATCACTTCTTTTCTAATTGGAGTTTTGTTTCTGAATTGTAAGCAATAGACATTTTCATTAACTGCCTAAGAGTCTGAGTTTTACTACAAAAAGGTAAAAGCAAATTATCACTTTAAAAGCATTAGTGTAAGACTTAATCACAGAGAAGTACAGCAGACAAACCACCAACTTCTTTTCACTTATTTTTCATACTGCTAGAGACATTTAGAACTGTATACTGAAACTCTGAAAACACTACAAACTATCTAGACGAAAGTTTTAATTACAAATAATGTGTCTGTGGTTTCCATTTGCAAGTTCAAGTTCTGCCTTTCCAATATAAATAATTACTCTAGATTTCTGAAGTTCAAGGTTTTGTTTTTAGTTTGGTTTTTTTTTGTGTGTGTGTGTTTTTTTTTAAAACATAAAACTCAAGAACTATATTTTTGCTAAAATACTGTTTTAACTAGAAAGTGTAGAAATAAATAAATACATAATTATGAAATAGCAAATATCAACCTCATGAAAATTCCAAATCCCTATGCAGTTTTAGGTATATCAGGAGAAAACCTAACATCTTAAACTTCCTGTTTATTCTGTTTACATTGACAGTCTTAACTTTGCAGCATAAGAACAGACCTAAACAAAACACTTCCCCCTTTCTAAATGCTCAGGAGAAGAATACTGTCTATGTGAAAGCTGCAGCACTTCTTTCATTGTGCCAGGGTTGTCTTATAGACATGTAGCAAAGAAATGTCTAATGGTGCAAATTACATCAGTTACCATGAATATTTCAGGATAAAATATAATATTTAATACTGAAACAAAAGAAAACTCAGTTGCTCCCAATACAGATGTTAGTTATCAGTAGTGTAATAAAACATGTTTAGTACTGAAAAAATATAATCAATTTAATCTTACTTCAAATCTTAAAATTTGGCAATCTCACTCATATACATATTATATCAGAAATTCCTTTCACATACATACGAAGTATTTGAAGCTATCACTAAACCAGACTCAAGTGAAGAATGCTATTCTACACAACATTGTAAAATCATGTAATTTGAAACTCACATGGTTTAGTAACGTAGAAAGCTTTGATCCATCTTGAATATTCTTCTCCAAAATATTCAGGACTTTTACTGTTTTATCTGTTGAGAGCTAAAAGAAGAAAAGAAACACATGAAACAACTGCAGGACATAAGGGTTTCCAAATTGCTCAAAAGAATGTCCACGGATGAAGGAGAGAACTTGTTATATAATCTGAAATACTTAAATTGTAAGCAATTTGAGCTAAGGATAGGATCTTGACTTCTGTGGTTTCTGACACAGCATGATGCTGATAGTATAACTAAACCAGGTGAAATATACTCTAAGATTGCAATCAAACTGCATTTTCAACCAGCAAAACACACAGAAATAGATTTGAAATAGCCTGTCTGTCATTAATGTTGTATAGTTATACACTTTTGCTTGTAGAAACAGAAATTTACCAAATCCAAGTAACAATCACAAATTCTCACTGACCATATAGAGCTTTATTAGGAGAAAATCCAAATTCTACCAACAAGCAGAAATAAAATTCCCTGATACTCGAGTGCTAATAAAAAGAGAATGTGTTCTTAATATTATTGTTAACTTTGAATAAAAAGACTGTTGTAAAACATAACTCAAAATCACTTACTGATTTTCTACAGATTTATGATTAAGTAATTTGTGGAATATGTTAGACTCTAGGAGAGCCAGTTTCACTCATTCAGATACTATTGGCACTTACCTTTATAATCAACAAAACTCTGATTTTATGTAGGCATGTACGTATGCATGTGTGAAAAATAGGAAACAGAGGTTAAGGGTGAGAATCACCAGGAAACACTCAGGCTGAAAATAGCCTACAAAGGAAGGTAGGGAGATTGAAGAATATCTAAATTTTGGATTAAAGCACCTTTTAGAGTGACTTTATGGTGACTGCCTTCACAGACACTTCATCAACACTGTAAGTGGTCATTATCACACGGGTCCCTAAAGCCAGGAGTTCCACGATGGTAAGGCAAGTAAAAACATTGTTTCTAGAGCTGTGGTTAACAATAGCTTACACCAACAGAAAGTTCCCTTGAGCTGAAGCTGGGAAAGTATGGCAAAAAAAACCCAATATGCAGACTACAGAAAATTAATCATATTATCACCTGAGGTGCTAAATCTTCCAAGTTTGAAAGGCCTTTTGGAGAGATGGAGGAAGCAATTCAGTGTGTTACTGGCTGGACATCATACATTTACACTGCACTGATGGCATGTATCAGAAATGGTGAATTTTTTAAATTTGCCAGCAGGTTCTGCTTTACTGGTGTTGCTCAACACCAGCTGTAAGGAGCAACCTATAGATGGACATGCTTTTGTGAAAGTAATTATTTTAGACAGTACTGCTTAGGCATAGGTATTACATACTGGCATACAGTCTGCACTGACAGAGAGGACCATTCAGCAAAAATGTCTCGGCGTCAGAGACATTTAGGATGTAGTAATATTTTAAGCACTTCAGCTAAGGCAGCAGCAGCAGAACTGTTCGCTGTATCTGTCACATGCACACCTGAAGAGGGTGGTGTGTTACCACAGGGGACCTAAGTTTTTAATTGTTTATCAAACTTATATGTTGAGAAAGAGTTAAAGACTCATACAAAGATGTACCTTGTCCATAATGCCCATTGCCTTGATTTTTGCAGATTTGCTACCCAACTCACTAAGCTGATGTTTTCCCAGTAGCAATTCCTGTGGAATCTCATCATCATCGCCTTTAAAAACAAAAATTAAAAAATTAACAATCATATTTCTAATTAGACTTCAAGGAAATCAGTATTTTACAGCCAATATGAAAAAAACAACTGCAGAAGAACTGATTTTCCAAACAGTTAGTAGTATTTAATAGTTCCATCTAATAGACTGATGACGACAAATTTTGGCAGTTGTTAACAACAACGACTTGTTAAATACAACTGGTTCTGAAATATCATTTTACAACCTAACATGAAGCATCCACTTTTGAAAGTCATAAACTAAAAATTTTTAATAATGCAAAACCCATTTATTGCAGCTGTTGTGCTGTCACCCCCATTGCAGGAAACAAAATTAGCCTAATTCTAAAGTTCAAATCTGGGGAAGGGCAATAGATAAAAAACAGGTATGACATTAAATACCTTGGATTAAGTATCTGGATTAAGTACCAGATATGACATTAAGACACCACTGTGTCTTAATTGTATTTACCCTTACAAAAAACCCATGTTGTTACCACAGAAAGAACCAATGAGTCCACTTTTAGGTCCAAGGTTCTATACACTATTGCAGTAAAAACTGTAGTGATTTGTTTACTGTGCTCCTCCCCTTATCCAATCCTGTGACAAAGATAGTAGGAAAAAAAATTAACAAATACTCTACTATCCATTTTAATAGAAAGTTCCCTTGGTCAACCTGAACTACTTCCGCTAAGCTGGCTGGTTTTCCACTGAAATGGATAAGGAGCACAGTGATTCAGTGCCGCAGCCATAAATGCGTAAGGACTCTGCTGCTTGAATTGAATAACCAAGCCCTGTTGGGTCAACAGGCAGAACAGATGCAAAATTATGTGCCTCAGACATTACTCGCAAGAGAAACATCTTATGCTAGTGTTGTTTACAAAGATCTGTTTGACAGAAGGTAACACCCTAATGGCATCCCAAAGAGGCATCCTTTTCCACTCCAGGGGACTACTACGTGTCTCATTATGATTTATGCCCCTTTTGGATTTTGCAGGGAGGAGGAAGGAGTATTTTTTTTCTGCAGCAACAAGTGAAATTGGAAAGGTAAAGGCCACCACTCAAGGTGGAAGCCATATAAATTCAGTGTGCCCTAGCACGTATCACAGGCAATTAAATCACCAAGAAGGAAGATTGAAAATACTAAGATACCTTTTTGTGTGTGTTTCTTGTGTTTCTGATTTTGAAAATTTCTAACATACTACAGAGATTCACAGTTTCACAGTTAGGAGTTGGAAGGGACCTCTAGAGATCATCTAGAGCAACCCCCCTGCCAGAACAGGATCCCCTAGAGTAGATCACACAGGAACAAGTCCAGGCGGGTTTTGAAAGTCTCCAGAGAAGGAGACTCCACCATCTCTCTGGGCAGCCTGTTCCCGTGCTCTGTCACCCTCACAGTGAAGAAGGGTTTCCTCAGGTTCAGGTTGAACCTTCTGTTTTCCAGTTTATGGCCATCGTCCCTAGTCCTGTCACTGGGCAGCACTGAGAAGAGCCTGGCCCCATCCTCCTGAAACCCACCCTTTCGAGATTGATAAACATTGATAAGATCCCC
>NW_010226046.1:0-16180 GCF_000690775.1 Eurypyga helias
GGCGGCGGAGGCCGCGGGGCCGCGCTGCGCTGCCGGGAAGGGATGAGACTCCTCAACTTCTCCGTCTGCAGATGCAAACTCATCCCACTGACTCCAGCGGATTTACATCTGCTTATAGCAGGGCTAAATTTGGTTGTGGAGCTGATGGTATCGAGGCACATGTCAGTGAGTAATGAACTACGCGTTACCCGTCACACAGCTATTTAGTGTCGTTCTTCATTACCGAACCCCGGCAGGAAAGTACACGCGCTCCCAGGTCTGCGGTACCAAAGCACACTCTTGACACAGAAGCCTCTAAATACCTTCCTTACTTAAACATGCAAAACTACTGCTGTTGGGAAGGGGAACTGTTTGAGAGAGTGGGCCGTCTTTCTAAAGAGAAATCAGAGTCAGTGAAGACAAAACTTTCTGTGCCCTTTCATTTTTGACATGCAAAAATAAAGTTGGCTTTGTTCAGTTGTGAAACCCTTTGAACTTCCGTGATTAAAACCACTGTTTTAGAAAAGTCTCACAAGGGGAAGAAATAGCCTGTAATGAGTTTAGGAAGTTTTTACGCCAGAAAGGGGTTAAAATATATTTTTTAACTCATGCTACATATTATGTCCATTCAAAAGCAGACCGTATGCGTTGTGTTAATTGGATTTAGAATTTCCCATTAAGTCCAGTGAAGTACACGTCTTGTTTTCCCGGGGCACTTTTTAGAAGAAACGTTAGGTGGTGATGAGACAAGAACGGAGTATTTCCTCGATCGGGGATTAGATCTGTGTAGGTGGCAGGATCTCCGTGAGTTTGGTGACGATTTCGAAGTTTGAATGAGGAGCAGCATCTCAAGTTTGTCAAGTAGCCTGGCGTTAGAGTCGTCATCACCCACTGAAGGAAAAGCTCGCTGCAGACTTCTGCCAGTATTTTTCAGTAATGGACGTATTTGCTGTATCTCTGTAAAATTTATGTGAAGAAAGGTTTTCTGATTTTTTTTATTTTAAGAAAAGGGGACTGACAGGGATGCTGTGGACTGCCCAGTTCAGTGTTTATATTCCCGGCATTCAACCTTGGCTAAATTTTAGATATGCAGCCAGTTAAAGTTTAGCTCCAGCCTGTGGCTTTGCAGCGTTAGGATGCTCCGGAGCTAAACCTGTTCTTTTGGCTGCCGAAAGGTACGATGTAACACCTGAGAATAAGGCGAGGCGGGCGCTGATAGAGCGGGCTCCGTAACGCCGTTGGGGTCTGGAAGCCCGAGGCTACCGGCCGGGGCTGTGTGGCACCCGGGGGCCGGCGGTGCTGGTGGCCGAGAGGCTGGGCCGGGCCTGGGAGGAAGGGGAAGGCTGTGCCCCCCCAGCCCGCGGTGGGCTCATGCCTACAGAGGTCACTCTTCCAATGCAGAACAGTCCTCCGCTCCCGCCTCTCCCCTGCCAGCTCCAACCCGCTTTCCCTCCTTTCCCTTCCCTTGGTGGCTCCAGCTAGCCACTGGTGAAATGGGAGTTATCCCAGCAGCTGAATTCCACAGTGCCTGGAGATATGCTTCCTTCATCGAATACAAGTCGTGTTTCCATTTGGCTAATTCCAAACTATTTGACTGCAAAAAAGGGTTGAATGTTGTTAATGGCAGATCTAATGATAATATCTAATTACTTTTTTTTTTTCCAGCTTAAATGCACGCTTAAAAATAGGCTGCGCTGTTGATGTAATTGAGTTTTCTTGAGTGATTCATTGAGGCTTAATCACCACAGTGAAGAAGTACACTATTAAAATTAGTCTTTTCAATTGCTGGGGCTAGTGATTTATAGGCCACTTGGAGGCCCGGTAGTTTGAGGAAGCTTACAAATGCATTACCGATATTGCTGCCGGTGAGACAGCTCCGCTCCTCTGAGCAGGATTTCTTACTAATTCTTGTCACAATTGTTTGCCTGAAGGGTACGGAATAATTTCTCCTTAGACGAGGCTGTCCTCGCTCTGGATTCAAGCTGAACGCTAGCTCAAGAAGTAAGCTGCTGAATGGATCTTGGCGTAATAGAATAATAAAGCTCCTTTTTAGGTTTGAAATAATAACTATCTTTGGTGCCGGTTAATTTATTCGGGGAAGGTGTGCATTTAACTCTATTGAAAGCCTCCACGCATAAATCTGCTGAACAGGTAGGCAATTAAATGCTGGGAGAAGTTGTTAGTCAGGTTAATATGAAGTATGAAATAATAAATTTTAGGTTAAGGTGAATGTATAAACTGAATTGGTTTTGCGCTGAAGTTTAGAGGTTATAATTTCTAGCAGGTGGCTGGGATGGAGAGCACGCAGTAGCTCTTTGAAGACAAGAGCTCCCTCCTCCCCTGTTCCCCCCTCTCTCCCTTTTTAGAGATCTGCTTTCATTGCCTCACCAAACCACGAGAGGCCTGTTCTAAGTGACATGCAGAAAGTAATTATACCTGCCACCTTACTGCTTGGGAGGTTAAACGTCGTGGTTGCGGATGCTTTTGGTAGCCTTTACAGACTTCTCATCCAAAGAACTTCAGATCTCACGATCTTAAAAACACAGAGGAAAATTACCCTCTAGACTTAACTCCTGCTGACGCTTTTTAATGGGGGACTTCGCCTGCCTGTGTGGTTTCTGCCAAAACAAATGATGTATACAGATAGCAGGGATTACCTCAGGTTCACCCCACAAGGGCTCAGCACCGCCCCTGACACACAGGATAGCACGTAGCGTTATGGGGTGCCTTTTAGTCATATGGTAGAGAGATCTGATTCAAAAAAAAAAAAAACCCAACCCGAAACACTGCTTATGTCTAAGTGTCGCTGTTCCCTGCCAAAGTGTGTCTCCAGAGTGGGGTGTGGAAGGTTACCCTCACAAGTGGCGCCTTTGACACTGGCAAAGTTAGATCATACAGCTGTTCTCTCCCCCGATAACGGGTTATATATGGGGTATTTCACAGCCTGTCTCTGAATGAATGCTAACATGTCAGAAACTGATAAAATAAAACTACGATTGATGACCCTGTTAAATGGTCTATTCAGTAGCATATAGACTAGTCTGCCTCTCCTTGTATCTGAAATTCTTATTTTTTGTAGGTAAACAAATGCACATTCACTACCGATTGAATAGCCCCTTGAACTATGCTCTGGAGTTTGCATTTGGGTTAATCTTGTCGGTTTTAATATAGAGAGGGAAAAAAAGGAGAAAGCACCAGGGGTGGAATTGTTAGTGCTTTCACATCCACATTCCTCACATTTTGTCAGGATGATAAACTGTAGGTAATGGACAGCCGTTGTTTCACAGGACAGGGGGACAGGCGAGCCAGCCGGAGCACAAAGAGCTTGCTGAAACCATATCTCACGACATGTTTGGGAGCCTCTCGGCTGGATAAGAATTTATTTGGGAGCCCTGTGTCGTGGGACTGCACTTTCTAACCTCTGCAATTACAGCTTCAAGCTGAAGAAACAGGAGTGCAGGGTTAAAATGATTTAAACACATGCTCCTAAACTGTACCCAAAACATAGCTGTTGACACTTGGCATGCTAATTCAAGGAGCAAGTGTTGGCTTCCAGGCCATTTGATATCTCTGGCGTTCGTGGCCCAGTCTCTTGAAGCACAAGTGAATTAGCAAAATGAATTCAGAACAAACTGAAGGCCGAATTCTTGAACTGGTTGTTTTCCCTAGCCTTTTATATGTGGTGTATAATTGCTATATTATATATAGTAATTATCTTAAAGCATGTTATCTGTAAGCTGTGCTACGTTATTTCACTTCGTTTAATGAAGTAATTGCCTTTAGAACAGCAGTGACTAAAAGTCAAGCTAAAATCACTTAAGTTCTCCCTCTTCCCACACACAAGAATGCCTCCCTCTGATTTTTTTTCTTCCACCCCCCCTGTTTTATTGTAAAGAGGTCACATTGCTTTAGGTGTGACAAGATTGTCTCGAATTGGGCCAAGGTTCCTGTCATGGGCAGTCAGTGGAGGACCTGAGGTGACTGCTGTGGCATGCTGGCAAGACAGGCCCTTCCAGCCCTGCGTAGGGGCCAAAGTTGCTTTTGGGGCTTTTTTTGGAGGATCTGGTCTTCATGTGTCGCACAACCTGCAGTACTTGAAATTGCTTGTTGCAAGTGAGAAGAAAGTGGTGTTCTTAGAAAAAAAAGTAGTGATTAAAATGTAATTCATGTGTGCCTAATGTCTGCCTGCCTTGGCTGCTGACATAAAGAAACCTGTTTTTCTGGTCATTTATCATACATCAACATGGATTTGCTTATGAGCTCATTCTTTGTGTGGCGTTGTGGAAACTTAAATAGGAATGTTAAACTGCTTGAAATATTTTGATTAAAATATGGAGTGCCACAGAATATGGACTCTTAACCAGAACACTGTTGTGAGTGAGGGGAGGGGCTGGCGGGGGGATGGGGAGGGAGCAGCAAGGGAGAAGAGTTTGGGGAGGGGAGTTGTATGAAAAGCAGAGGAAGGGAGGATGGCAAATGGACAGTGTTAGAAGAGCTTGGAAAAACTCCTGTGGCTTCATTGTCTCTTTAAAGCCAGAGAACACAAAGACAAATGCAGTTCAGCCTTTCTCCCATGATGGAAAATGTAAACCGTTGACACAGCTCCCATGTTTAACTTGTTTAATTCTCATTTTAAATTCAGTACTATACCAGCCGTGTGAACTCTGAAGATTTCTTTAGTAATCCATTTTGTAGTTCCGAATCAAAAACAAAGTGAAAAGGTCTGACACAATTTGCTTTTATTTTTAGGCAAATCAACCCTGGTCATAGTTAATAAGGGGATTACAACCCAGACTAGGTCTTTACAGATGTAATGTAAATCAAGGGCAGAGTATAAAGAAACTGATCCCTTTTGATTGAAGTATGGTAAAAAGGCATAGAGAAACTAGCAGCCGTAATCTGATTGTATGGCAATAAAACCACCATTTTCTGTCTTTCAGATAAAAATAATGTGGTAAATCCATGCAGTTCATAAGATGTAAAGGCAGATAAAGGGTGATGCCATGGCAACATATAGATTAGCTTGATGTTAGAAATGACACGTCTCTGAAAGGGGTGTTAGAAACTAAGGGCCTTGCTCCGGGCTGTAAGGTATTATGTGAGAACCGCACAAAACTTGGGGGCCGGGATTAGGAAGTATGAAAGGCCTGCTTGTGGCTTGGGATGGTTAAAGCAGTAAAGAAAAGCTGCTCAGTTCTTGCTCATTGGTGGTGTATAATATGGTAAAGATAGATTTCATTTACTGCTTTCTGCCGAGATGGGGACCGATTAAAACTTGAGATGGCTGCAATTGTTCGGTGTGGAAGATTTTCCTTTTTAACTCCTGCCCTAGCAGCAGTCTTTCTGAAGAATTAGCTGCACTTGGGGTTTGTTGCCTTAATCTACTGGGGCTTCGGGCAGGAGCATGCTGGCAAGGAACAGAGAGCAGAGGGGATAGGTAGGACTGGGGTTATCTGGAAGGAAAACAGAGACGTTTTGATTTCAGCTGTGTTTCAGGCAGTGGTCTCCATCTTGAACTCCACGGGAGCAGCAATGGTAAACACGGTGCATTGTTTCTGCCCTGGCCAGGTGATACTTCAGCATCTCTGGTGTTTGCCATCCTGCAAAAATATAAAAGATAAATCCCAGCCCACAAACAAACCAGCACCCATTCCTAGTTACCAGTAACGGGGCAGATAACCAAATTGATCTTTCCTAGTCTCTAGGTGGTATTTATTTCCGAAAGGCTGGCTGAAATCTAGAGATGAATGAGATAAGCATCTGCCTATCCCGCCCCCCTCCCCCGCCCTAACTTAAAATCATGGGGATGAGTTTGCTGTCAGCCCCTCGAGTTCAGCCGGCAGACAATTTAGCCATTGTTTTGTCGTTTATTTTAAGCGATCTGCCGTTGTAAAGGTGGTAAAATATCTCTCCTAGTGCAGCTACTTGGGGTTTTCTTTTTTTTTTTTTCCCTCCTTGCCTTTTCTCTTAAAGAGCCTTCTTTAAGAAGGCTTAGTCAAGACTTGCTTTTCTACCCAACTGACAACCGTAAACACCCACAACTTAAAGTCAGCATTACATTGCAAATCAGGGGTATGATTGAGAAATATTTACTTTATTGCCTGCTCATTTGTCTGCTGAGGGGGGGAAGGAAAGCACTCTGCATTTGTTAGGCAGAGTCTAGACATAAGGGGAAAAACACTGAATCCTACAATAACAGTTGTGTCTTTCTTTAGTGGGAACGAGCCTGGGATGAGCTCGGCAAAATGGAATTCATGCTGTTTGTTTGGCAGTGGCTTGCACACTTTTTAAGGGTTTTTATTCCCTCCCCCCAAAAAACCCCCTTTACATTTTCTGTGTGGTTGGTTTTCTTTTTTTTGTTTTTTTATAAAGATGTTAATTACATGCTTGAATTTATCATTCTTACCCTACCCCATGGTAAGCTGGAACGCTTCACAATTTTGACTGAAAAGGGAACTCCAGAACCAAAACTGTCAAGCTGCTGATGCTGATGCGATTTAACAAATGAAAAATAAACAAGTGCATATAGGGAGCTGAACAGAGTGGCCGAATTTTCGGGGCCTGAAGTGCTGAGATACGTTTCCTCTCTGGCAGCTTAACCTTCACAAATCTATATCAAAAGATCCAATTCATTTGCTGAAATTGCCGGGGCACCCTCATCTAATTTACAGGCCGGTCACATCCGAGCACCTTGCATTCTGCATTTGACAATGATTGCTAATGGGCCATTCAACCCAAGTATTTGCTTGTTAACAGGGAACAGAGCATGATAAATGTCCAGCAAGCTTGCGGCCTCCTTCAGCTTTTCAAATGCAGACTGGTGCATATTTATGGCAGGCAAATGACAAAGAGAGAAGCTGAATTACTCTGGCCTTATGCTTTCTGTTCGAACAAGGGTTAAAGTAATTAAAGAAATAATGCAAAAACCGATGTCCTTTGTTTGCCCACCATTATCCAACATTTAGCTTTCGAACCTGCCTGTCATGTCACATTTCAGAATCGCACCAGATAAGGCCGAGTAGGTTGGGCAGGACGGGGAAAGGACTGGGTAATTCTTCATGGAGCACATCTGTCGTGGGCCAGGTCTCCCTCTTCCCTTGCGGAATCCTCCGCAGGCCCCGCTCTCCTGAAGCCCTTGTCACTGCCCTGCCTTACCTGGAAGTTGTGCTTAGAACACAGAGGTTTTGCAGTTTGCACTTCTGTTGCCTAATGGGGGGGGAAAACCCCCCAACAACCCCAAACCAGTGGAGAGGCTTTATGGAAACAAGGGCATTGGGCTCTGTTTCTGAAGGCCAAGTATGAAAACAAAATGGCAGAACAAAACCAGTCCTGCCCTTGCCCCTCCGCCCTCAAGGACAGATAGAGCTTCATCACTGAAACTGGGAAGCATACGCACGCGAGGTCCCTGAGGTGTCTTCAAGTGTCGTTTTGAATTATTTGTTCATCTTTGTGCTTGTAAATTCATGTTTAATCTTAGCCTGATTTTCAAAAGTCACTGAGCAGGCTTAAATGCAGCATTGCAGTAGATAATTTTAAGTTCCGTATTTGAAAATCTCCTTTAGTATTTTATGTTTCCAGTTGCAAGTGGATAAACATGTTTAAGGCTTCTGTTTAGCTCCTGTTCTACTCCATGAAAACACCCCCAGTGATTTCAGTGAGTCTTACATTGGCCTGCAAGGGCTTTACATTATAATTGGTTTTTTGTTATAGGCAAAATTTTAGTTTTCTTGTAATGAACAGAATCTATTATTTTATTCGAGGAAAGAGAACATTCAGATAATTTTTTCTCTTTTTTCTGTTAACCGTGATCGAGAGAACTTTCCTTTGATGTGATTATATACATCGTCAAAGACAGCAAATAAGGGCAGGACCTCTATCTTTTTTGGCAATCCCAGCCAGCCAACACCCAGTGTTTATTGTGGTATCAGCATGGTAATTATAATGCAGCTGATTTAAACTTTGATGTAATAGTCTATGCTTTCTTCTGGTTTTAAACATAGGTTCCAAGCCAAAAAAGATAAAGGCTGGTAGAGGATTATGTTGCTAGGTGAATCATTCCTGATGTATGTCATATACATAACTGTAGGATGGGTTTTCTACCTATAGTGTTCTTTTTAAATGTCTCGTGGCTAATGGCTAAAACAGGATTCATGAAACTTTATTTAGTAGGATTCATAGCTGCGTGCAGTTTAAAGCATAACCAAGTCTTACACGTGTCAACAGAAAATGAGAAATGATATGGCTTGTCTTACACAGTAGGATAGGTTAGGTGGTGGAATGATACGTTAGGCTGAAAAATCTGGGATGCTGTAAATTGCTTCTTACTGTTCTGTTAGCGTTTGTTTGAATAGTGCATTTGCTTAGGTACCCAAACCAAAGAACAGTGGTGGGAAAGGTGAACAATGCACTGTAGAGGGAAGTGCATGTTAAAGCTAATAAGAGGGATTTGGAATTTATTATTATTATTGTTAGTTAGAGCCCAGTCTCAATTGAATGCAATTTTATTTTGGATTGGGAGTTCTGCCAGACTCCAGCCTGTCAGAGCTGAGAAGACTCAAATCAAGTCCAGGCCTATTTCTGCAGAAAACGGGAATCCTGGCTTCTTGCCTGTGGATTCATTCAGGAAGGCCCATCTGGCTTTTGATGTTCTGCAAGTTTGAAGCAGTTTGTGTAAGGAACCTATGCAGCGAGCACTGGTGAAAGCACACATAACTGCACTTCTGACTCTTGGAGTGGTGCATCGTTTCGCATTTTCATTTTTGCTGGTGCTTGCCATCTGCTTACCTACTGCCTGAGCAGCAGTTGGTTTCTATACCTGACTGGATAAAAGTGTAAATTTTGAGTTGGGAACATCTTGACTCCTTTTGAGGATTTGCAATCCCATAGCATTCACTGTCCACACTTCAGTTGCTTTCTTCATGTTTAATTAATTTCAGTTTAGTTCAGAAGCAGTCTAGCTTAATCACTGCACAGCACTTGACCTTTAGGGTTTTTTTGTCTTTCTTTTTCCAAGGTATTTCCAAGCTGTATAGATTAGCTGAACAGGGAAGGTCATGTTGGCAGGCAAGATTACTAGTCTGCATGATAAATGTTTTAAGAGAGGTGATTTTTAGTGGTAATCGTTGCTCCTCTGCTTCTTATCAGACAGTTTTCAGGCACATTTTGAAGAAAAACAAAAGCCGAATCTTCATAAATTTGTTGGTTCTTGTAGTTCTTTCTATGCTGTGGCTCCGTGTGTGACAGCAAGGCGAGCAAGACTGCACTGTGGTCCTAGGGCCTGACTCAGAAACCATCCTTATTCACAAAAGTTCATGTTGAACATGTGCTGAATGCTGAATATTTTTGCTGAAGCGGAACGAATTTAAGGATGAGCTGTCTTGAACCAAGGCCAGAGTGAAAAGGTTTTTTGGGGTTGGACAAATACAGATCTCTGAAGCTTCTTTTTTTTTTTTTTTAATATTAGACAATGATGTCGGAACCTATGGTTTCTTCTGTACTTGGGACGAATCTTAATTTTCGTGTAGCTTGTCAGTCTGTAGTCAGTGGGTTCAAATGGAGTGGCTGGAGCGCCTGCTGTCACCAGCCGCCTGTTGAATCCCTCTGATGGACTCTTCCACCTTGGGCAGGGATTTCCAATTTAGTGATAAATGCACTTCTGGACCTTCACAGGAATTTTTAAACTGCTCCAGCATCAATTTATCTTAATTTGTGAGGCTCAGACCTGCCGCAGGCCAAAAGCTGGTTCTTAGTGGGTCAGATATTACTACTGCCTTGGAATTAGCAGTGGCTACCCAGTTTATTCTGCTTCCAAAAGTCCATCAAACTCTGGAAAAGTTCGTGTTTAATATAAGTATGTGGGATTTCCATACTTGCGAGTGGCTGAATCTTGGGTTTAATGCGAGATGCAAGTGCAGGCTGATTGTCAATCTCCCATTTGGATTTTTTGCTCAAGGTCATTTTCTTCCACCTGAAAAATGTCTTTTTAATATAAAGAGAAAAAGGGTGCAGTATAGGAGTGATAGAGAGTTTTAACTGGATTCTGAAAATGTCTGCATTACAATGATTTGCCAAAATAGGTTTGGTTTGTCATACAATGCTGCTACTGATTTGTCAAAGCTTTTCCTGAAAGGTGTGAGCTAACAACTTGTTCTACTTCCAGTGTTTACTTATGCAGGCAAATGGTATGCAATAATATATTTTCTAACAACTGCAAAGCAGCTGAATTTTTTTTCTTTGAATTTGAGATACAATCACCGATTATTAATGTCTCATCAAGTAACAAGACAGTCCCCGCCCTCTTTTACAGACTTTGCTTGGAGCATGTCTTGGAACAAGACTGTACAGGTGCGAACAAATTGTAGGGAAGAGAAGGAAGATGGCAAACTTTGGTTGGTATCCTTGTATTGTGGCTGACGTAAGATTTGTTTCTGTAATAGGAACAGTGGAGAAAGGCACAGAGTAGCACAGCAATGGAACAATCTGGTGTTATTGTTTCTTTCTTGTGATTTATAGTGCCCCTCTTGGAAAGTAGTGCTTTGGCAAATGCCAGCCGCTCTCTGTTAGCTTTTCTAAAAGCGGAGACTTTGGTGATTCGCGTAAGAAGCACACGCGGTTTGGTTTGACTTGCCCTTCCATGCTAACTCCTGCTCTGCCTCTTTTCAAGGAGGCACCATCTTGCTTGGGTTTGCGCACCCTGCCCCCGTGAGCACGAGGCAAGTGGAGCAGTGGGTTTGTGTTACCCCGGAGCCATGGCACAGAGCTTTTTTATTTTTCTATTTTTTTATTCAAAAATCCAAACCGTATAAATACCTGATTATCTTTGCTGTGAGAGCAAAGAATTACTTTAATATTCCCAGTAGCATATTTCGAACAACAATTCTTTAATTAAAACAACATTGGTCTCTTCCTGTATTTCATGGCCAGCAAATGAGAGAAAACACCAGTGTTAATATCAAAGGGAGTCAGTTTTCATTACAGTAATGGTTCAATTGTGCAATGCTGTAGGCAGTGAAATTTAATATTATTGTGACTTGTATTGTAATTGTAGGATGACAGAGGAAAGTGGATTTAGTTTAAATATAAGTGTACGCAGCAGCACATGGACTTTGTCAAATGGAAGCTGAGGCTTGGGTCAGGAGGAGTCCCCCTCTGGCTCTGTCATAATATATTAGTATTTTGTAAATAACCGGCCACTAAACTATGGATTTATTACCTTTTGTAGATATATGTGGATGCACACAGACATACACGGGTTCTGTACTGACTGTAATTGCAGTGCGGAGTTGCAGAACGGGTTTGTGCCTGTAGGCTTGCAGGGTATTTGAATGTCTAGGCTTCTTGTCTTCACCTTTCATGAAAATACTCTTGCCTGCCAGTTTGTGAACTTTTCTTCTGAAGGATACACCCATCCTTTCAGTTAAGGGATTGCTAACACATGAATGGCCTCTGACTGGAAAGCCCTTTTGTCATTCTTTGCTTCCTGATGAATAAAACCAAATTCAAGTTGCAGATGATCTTTGCTTTAGGAAATTGTGCTGGAGAGACAACTAGTGTTAATGAGCAATATCCCCTTCTTTCCCAGTTGCCCATATACATGCAGATTAAAATGGAAAATGGTAATTTAAACCATCCATCACTGACTTCTCCCAAGGAAGACTGCGGGCAATGAAAGCTAGATGCTTCTTTTTTCCTTTTTGACTGTCTAGGCAGGTGGAAGATGTTCCCAAAGCAGTACCTGGCAGTCTACTAGTGTGTGAACATGATGCCCTGTCTTAGCTGCACAGTGCTTCTCAGGCCTCTGTTCATGTTGAAACCTGTTCTAATGTGAAAGTGCAAAAGGGGGCAGTAAAGTGCTGTCCAAAACATGTTTATTCTTTCAGGGCATTTTTTTTTTTGGTGGCAAAAGTTGCATTTCTCAATAGGCTTCCAATCTCCCTTATTTTGAATAATGATCACATGAATATCTCCTGTTTGAAAGGCTTAGAAATGTCTCCAAAGCGTATCGTTAAGCATTGTGGGAGCTGTGTGTATTTCCATGTTCTGCCCTTCAACCCAGTCCTGAAACATGCTATGTATTTGGAAGGAATCGAAGGCAGGAAACTTTCCTCAGATATATTTAGGACATAGCTATACGAAGCACTTCTGAAAGAATTCCAACTTTGCTAATCACCTCTGGTTCTCATGTTGTGCATTACCAGCACCGCGTTTCTGGAAAAACAAAATGAAAAGAATGCTGAGGCTAGGGGTTTCTGCTTGAAGTACTGAAGTGTGTAGTGGTGGCATGGGTCAAGAGTTGGGCTGTCATCCAGACCCACATGCATCATTTGTCAAGAGGTAACTAGAAAGAGCAACTAATTACAATGCACCTACTGAGTGTTTTCTCTTTCACAAATTCCTCAGAATAAGCTATTTATACAGATTGGCTGCTACTCTCCACTGCAGCCACTTGCAGTTTTTAAACTCTATGTAGAAAGCATGTTTCTGCTGAAATGCAGTAAAAAAGGAGAGTGTGCCTGTGTGTCTTTCCATGCTTGTGCATGAGAGAGAGTGAGCAAGCAATGATTTGAGGAGCGATTCCCTGTTTGCTGAAGCGGACTAAGTCCAGCACTGTTGTGAGGGTTCATATTTCTGTAAATGCTGATGAAATGTTAATATAATAAACTTTAAAATAGAACATTGGTCATACCCATCCTATTTTTTTTCCTTCCCTTATTTAGGAGACTGTCCTCAAGCACATTAGCGGTTCTTTTGTGGTAACCAGAATTGATTTTGTAAATGGATCAGAATTCTCTAGTGCTTTAAGTACTTTTAGCAGAGCAGTAATTGCTTTCTGCACAATAATACAAAAAGTTAATTGCTATTAATAGTGCTTTATGTGGAGGTCATGTATGAAAACTGAATATAAAATCTATATTTAAAAAAAAATTCCTTTGTCAACCTTGGTAAAAAATCAAATCGTGCATCTTTTCAGCATTTCAAGCCTTACCCGTGAGGTAAATGTTCTACTCCAGGCTGCACGTTCTTGTGCAAAAACCCCAGATCTTGTTTCCTGTAGTAGAAGAAAAAACAGATAGATAGGTGTTTGCTGTCAGAGGGTATTTTTTTTTAAGGCAGAAGAAAACGTGCTTCCCTTTTACAGGAGGAAAACCATGCATCCATTTTCACACCCTGGATTTACGTTGGGGATGGAGGGGTAAAGCAGAGGTTGGTCTGAAGGTTTTAGTTACGTATGTGGGGTTTTTGCTTTGCTCTGCTGCGAGAGCCAGGCAGCGAGGGGAAGGGCAGCTTTCCAGCAAAGCGAAGCCATCTCCCGCAGGCAGAGATGGCATCCAATTGGAGCAGACGTGCTGTCTTACAGCAAAACCCTCCTGGCAGCTGTGCACCGGGGGGCTGCCTCTGCTGGACAGGGGGCTTCCGGCACCCCCAAGTCCGCAGTCACCCCAAGATGCCACCATCCCTTGGACAGGAATTGCAGAGTCAGCTACCTGTGCCAGAGCCCAGGATGGGATTGGCCGTGCCGGACAGTCTGCAGCACCTCCTTTGGCTTACTAACTTTTTCCACGGGATGAGGTCGCATCTGCAACCTCATACATCGCAACCTTCTCTTAGAGAAAGTGTCTCCAGTAAGATGTGTTTGGTGCTGGGTTGCAGGTGACCTTCTGTACACATGAAGGGTGAAAGGGTACAGTTCTTGCCAAATATTGTGTCTCAGCTACAGGTTTTGTGCTCTCCCACGTGCAAAGCACTATTAGACTTGTGACTGTCCTAAGCCGAGTGGAGAAGTGAGTGTCTGTAGCTCTGTAACAGCAGTCACACGAGTTATTTGGTGAAGGAAGCTCATGACACATCTTCCTAGGAGATCGGTCAGGGCATTTTCTGACGTGTTTGAAGAGGGATGGTGTCTGTGGGTGTCTCTCCATACAGTAGAAGCTGTGTGCCTTTAGGACTGTGATGTGATGGTACAATTTGACCGTCAAATCCTGCAGGTCCGTGCAAAAAAAATGTTTTATCTGGGGAGAAGCGTATGCACTCTCAGCCCATCCTTACTTTACGCCTATTGGAAATCCTTTGTTGTATTTTAAATGCTTTCCTCTAGCATTTTGCAAAAGGTAGTGTGATGAATTAATAAATGAAACAGCTAAAACATCAGACATGCTCCTCGTTCCCTGTCCACTTTAATTTTTGAGGAAACATCATAATGCTGCAGAATCATTCTTGTGTAGGTTATTAAGATTCCAGTTGTAAACTTAATGTATCGTCTTGTCCTACTGAGGTCAACGGAAGTTTTGCAACCGATTTCAGTAAGTATAGGTCCAGGAAAAGGCACCAAGAACGGCGTCCATTTGCATGGCTACTTGAGACGCAGGAAATGGTGGCAATGCTACCATTTTTTCCAGGGTGGCAATTAAACCAAAATAACCCCCCGAGCATTCCTTTTTTTGATGCATTGCAGGCATTTCCCCCAGGTAGTCTGAAAGAAGATGAGCTCCTTTGGAGGTGAAGGAGGGGGGAGGGCAAGGAGGTACTACAAATCCCGGAATGGAGACAGTTTAGTGGGGACTGTTTCAAAACATTTATGGGCTTGCCGCAGGTTTTACTGTAGGAGAGCCCAAGCACAGAAAAGAGTTTCATCCCTTCCAATGGAAGTGAGAAATACAAGAGCTGCAGCTTTAGAAACTTGTGTGATGGTACTGTATAATCTGGCTTTGTATAAAGTGGTACTTGCCATTAAAGATCTTAAGGGATGAGTGGGAATATATTTGTTTATTTGCTTGAATTCCATTTAGTTTCTAGCCTGCAAGTCCTATTAATGCAAGTAACCATTGCTTACATGGATAGTTTCATTAACTGCGTGGAAAAATGTTACATATAAATAAAGGTCAGCAGATTAAACTTCTTGAGCTTTATTTAAATTCAAAACCATGCCTGTTTAGCATGTTCTGTAAAACTTTATACAGTATTAAAATAATTTAATAATACTGCACTGACAAAGAAATGTAGCATCCAAAACTCACTTAAAAGTATTTTAATAATATGAATGCTGCACTTCTTTTGTTGTCAAAGTTTCATTTGCTAGTCTGTGTATAAAGCCAGTCTGTCGTCTTGCTG
This sequence comes from Eurypyga helias, assembly GCF_000690775.1. Taxonomy (NCBI): domain Eukaryota; kingdom Metazoa; phylum Chordata; class Aves; order Eurypygiformes; family Eurypygidae; genus Eurypyga; species Eurypyga helias. Next base: position 15,088 of record NW_010226046.1, read on the forward strand.
TGTCAAACTATGGTAATTTTTCTTGCAGAGACTCCAACTAAGAGTAGTGTCTTTCTTTTTAACCAAATTCCATACCCATTTTGAGACAGAGACTCCACATTAATCTTTTTTGATGAAACTTGTTTTTCTGTCTGTTCCACAGCAGTTACTGATCCTCTTCTCATTGAATTCACATTCACTTAATCCATCTAAACTGGAGTGAGATCAGTCTGATAAAATCACTGCTTCTGGAAAAAAAGCATTTCAGATTTACAGTCAGTTGTATACCTTATATCCACATGGCATATCTTTGTATATGATGCTGAATATGACAGAAACTAAAGTGAAAGCTCTGTATGGAACAAAGGACTCTTGCAGACAGCTCTGGTCTATGCTTTTGGATTTTATTCCGTTCAAAGTATTTGGGAATCAGTAAACTGTTTTTTGTCTCTTTCAGCAGGCTGTGGATTAGCCCACTGCTACTTCACTGAAATCACTAGGGCCTTTTCCTGGAACGTCTATTTGCTTTGCATCAAGCTGCTTGGACTTTTGCCTTGTTTAAATATTTCTGCTGTGGACAAAATTATATTAAAAATATGAACCTTGTTATTTTCTCAAAAGCCAGATGATGAATACGTGTGCTATTTAATAAGCATTCTTTTTAAACAGTAGGGACTTGTACATGGAATACTATTCTGTATTCTGTTTCAGTTTGCACTTGTACAAGTAACGGACTAACATACTGTGTTATTAGTATTCATGACATTTCCTTAATAAACTTTTCAATGAATAACTTTATAGTCAGGCTGGTAGTTAAACTTCATAAAGTTAAGTGGGTAGGATTCCCCAACAGAAGGTTTCAGGCTGCATTTTAAGAAGCATCTTGATTGTTCACATTTTTAGGGTTATTTTCATTACATTAATTTAAAGCTAACTGCCTACACCAATTAGTTCAGGTAAGGTATTAAAGCACAGAAATTTGGCACTGTTTCCCCAGCTAAATATACAAGACTCGCAACAAGTACTAACATGCTTTCGAAAATTGCATTTATTTTATAATTACTAGGATATAGTTAAAACTAAGTGTGCATACATATATCATGTGCGTGTATAT